>NC_087223.1:19863464-19967311 GCF_015104395.2 Macrobrachium nipponense | reverse complement strand
GAAGAATCCTTCTTTGGGCCGCCAACCGTCGAATTCCGGCACGTACCCTCCAAGGACAGGTAATTCCTGTACAGGACCTGGTCTTTTACCAGCGTCCGGAGGCGGAGGCGGTAACATAACTCCCGATGATGTGGACCCATTTATTACACTTTCACCGTTACTATTCGCGTTTCCCGACGGGTCTGTTTTACTGTCCGTCCGCTCGTATTCGCTCTGGTTCCCCCCCCCCCCTCCCCACGCTGTCTCATTCCATGAATGCTTTAAAAAGTGCATATTGCTCGTCTATTTCTTGATTTACCTCGCTCCTTCTTGGGCTAATTTCTACCGCTCTAGCGTCTCTCACACCCTCGTCATCGCTGTCAGACATCTGGGCCCTCGTGCTTTGTGTATTATACACCATTGTACCTCACTGTTTTTCACTTTCGCGGTTAATTACCAAGTTGGCACAACCACAATGACCCACAGTTGGTTAACAATTGACCAATTAGCGCATTGCACTGTATTACGATGCACACTATGGCACCAAACAGATCGCTATATTTAACGTTGATTAGCGCTTTGCAGCGTACCCCACACTGACACCAAAATTATGACCCCGACCTGGGTCGCGTGGATCTCTTAAGTTACTGTGGGTCATGCGGAAATCAAACGCTCAGAGATTAATTTAACACCGGTCTTATATTCTAAAGAATTACACAAGGGCCCGAGTGAGAGTAAAGCTAAATTCTATAAAAACCCGAGTTTCAGACCGAGGATGGGAACCGGTGAAGGGAACTAAGGGGAAACGTAAGTCTGCCCTCTTGCCGGACTGACACCTCACTGCCTGACCCGCAAGGAGACGCCTTGGTTTCCTCTTTCCTCCAATACCCCACAAACCCCCCGATATATTCCTTCTAGGCCATGATTGGATCTGGCACCTCTCCTTAGGTCTATTGACCAATGAGTGCCCATGTAAGGGACGCTGAAGCCCAACGAACTTGTTGGGGGATGTTGGGGGGAGGAGACGCTCTTCTCAATTTGAGAGAAACTGACCGTTAACATTTTATGGCGTCATGTGAGATGTTCAGATATTCTTGGGGAGTTCTTTATAAGCCTTATAAGCCCTCTAGAATGGTTTATATATATATATATAGATAGAAATATAGATAAATATATAATATATATATATAAATATAGATATATATGACTTATAGGTAGAAGTAATTCATGATGGGTTAGTTCGTTACTAAGATACTCTAAAATACAATCTATGGGGATTTTAGTAAAAAAAGGACATACATCAAAACTAACGAATCTATCAGTATGGCAAAAAGTGATTTTGTTTATCAACTAAATCTAAAGAAGTATAAATGTAAGAATCTGAAGATAGTTCTAAGTAACTAGGATTAAAAACTGCTTGGGTTGATGTATTTTCGAAAGTTTCATGATATTGAGCAACAATACTGATAAAAGCCGCATAAGATTAATTTCTTTGTGCGTTTTCAGGCCACCATTTTACTTAATGTTTAAAATGTCGATTTTTTTCCTACTACGTTTTTCATGAGCATTGCACATTGTCAGTCCCCAATATTTGGATCAAGAAATCGAATGGACGAGAAAAATAGTGACAGATTTATGTTATCCTTCACGTATGTCAGATATTTGCTATAATACAACCCACAAAAAGTTTTATAGTGAAAGTAACATTGAGAAGGAGACTTCTAAGAACAGTCTCAGCTTGTCTTTTATTTTAGCCGTTTTGAAACCATAAAATCGTTGTTAAAAATTGTTATAAATCTTAGTTCTTTAATTCTCTGTAACTTCATAAACTATGACGAGTTATTTTTTAAGAACGATACTTTTGTAAAATCTGTACAGCCAGTTGCAAAAGCGGTGTCGCCCCGCCAGGCCTGGCTCGGTGAGATCATGGCCTTCTTGCCCTGAAAGCTGGCCACTTTCAAACAACCAGTACATAGTTAGAATGGTTCGAAAGGGAGGAGGAGGGAAATTACGGTAGTAACGCAAAGAAATGCAACATTGAATGAAATATATATGGACAGAGAGATAGCTTTTATTCCTGTTCAGTTATTAATCTGAAGGATGTACTTGAGACCTTCTGCTTTAATAAACACGTTATCATATATTTTTTGGAAAATAATTATGAAATCTTATCACATCGTATTGATTTTAATCATTATCACATTTTCTAAATAAAAATGCCTTATATATTGGTGGAACTGACTATTCATATTAATATTATTCAGACGAAAATATCCTTTTTAATTATCTTATAAGCAGCTGTATATTCTCTCTCTCTCTCTCTCTCTCTCTACCTCTCTCTCTCTCTCTCTCTCTCTCTCTCTCTCTCTCTCTCTCTGTCCTCCGTCTTATATCGCCTGGATTGACTAATTAAATAATGGTAGATGTTTGATATGTTATTTGGATGTGGCCAAGGATCACAAAACCTTAAATGGCTACTCTACATATTTGTGCTAAGCTGTTTCTATTTTTGCCATAGATTGACTGGACTATAATTACCTGTATTACCAATAATATTCGAATCTGGTCACAAAGATGTTACACACCAGGTTTTGTAGTCGTGGGTTGTATAAGTCATTAAAACATCAATTTTGCAAGGATATTACTTTTTAAATTAATCTATGCTAAGAACACATTACTGGATATACTAATCTACTACTACAGGATTTGTATTTATGGCATAACTTAGTTGAGTTACCAATATTTGAGTGTGATGGGTCACTTGGCTCCACCACTCACAACCACCTAGGCTACTTATAGAAAGTATTTCAATTTGCTATATTTCTTATATTATAGAATATTTATTATATTTCAGAAACTATTTATGAAAATAAATGATGTGAAATGAAATGCAGTGAAATGTGTGCATCGGTGCATTAACATAATGATGGTGAGGTATAAAGTATGTAGGTGTTGCAAAACTGTATACTATTAACATATTATTTAGTTTCTCAAATTATTTGGTGATAGTCTTTAGACCTGGTCAGATCAGTCACGTCTTAGCTATTCGTGGCTTCAGCGGCTAATATCCAACATACGTTGTTGGTGTTCCCCTCCAAGCTATTCAAGAAACCCACCACTCTCGATATCTCCTGTTATTAGTCTTTTACATAGCCATGTTTTTATTTTTTGTAATAAAATAATTGTAAACATTTGGAAAATATAATGATGTATGAAATACTGTCATCTGAGTATTATTTTACCTTCCAAAAAGCATCTATCAGAACAATTTCATAATAACTGTAAGACATTGAAATCCCTAAAATCAGGAGGTGCAGGGATAGAAGGATATTTATAACGAGGTGGGGGTTAAAGGTGATGGGGGACAGCTGACATTGGGTGACCTTAATTTAAGTCTTGATCAACATTTATAAGGTAATGATAATAATACCTTTACTGATAGCAGTTAATATCAATGATTCTAAGTCGCCATCACGCCTGGCACATAGCGTTATAGGGTTACTGAGATCATCTTTGTATATCTGGTTAATGTCTGTGACAATCGTTTACGTTATGAATCCTGGTTCTCCCACTAGGTAACGTGCCCCACACAGCTGTATGTTGTTGATGTTGTTTAAGATTAAGCTGGCCTTATGCCAGCACGGGCTCTTGCTCAAGAGCAGCCCGTAGGTAATTTGAATATCTTGCAGGTCTCTTGGCGTTTACAGGTCGATGTTGCAGTTCTCTTGGTGTTTGCATCAGAGGTGAAAGGTTGATAGTTTGCAGGTGATTAGTTATCAAAGATGTCGCAACCCACAGACCTCCCCAGGATCGATGCAAAGTGGTTACACGTGCATCGATGTGAAGTGGTTACACGCGCATCGATACGACGTGGTTACGATCGCGACCCCAGAGAGCTCGTAGGTCACTCAGATACAGTGAGGAGGTAGAACGACGCCCCAAAACCCGGACCCCTCCAGGTCCCGAATCCGCTGATCGGTTGAAAAGCAAACTCCGACCGAGTTCACCAGTCGGTTGAAAGGTGAATGATCTGGGTCTGACGACCTGTATAATGCCAGTGGTCTTAACAGTTGTGTGTTTGCAGCCTTTGTGGAGGTTTATTTGGTAATTACGATTATCTACACTTATGTAAGTGTTAGCCGAAGTCATTGTGTTTATCTATACGTTTGGAATAACTGTTCTAACATAATGTTGTGCACTATTATCTATGTATTATATACTTATCTATGTCAACGTTTGTAGGGATGGCGGCAACAAACAAAGGCAACTCTGTTGAGCATATACCTCAAAGGCTGCAAACACGACTGTCAAGACCACTGGCGTTATATACAGCTTGTCCATGGCTGTGTTGGGCACGTTACCTCGTGTGAAAACCAGGATTCATAACGTAAACAATAGTTATACAGACATTAGCCAGATATACAAAGATGATCTCAGTAATCATATGACGCTATGTGCCAGTCGTGATATAATTTGAGACTAAATATGTTATACAGTTTTGCAACACCTACATATTTATACCCAACCATCATTATGTTAATGCACCGATGCACACATTTCACTGCATTTCATTTCACATCATTTATTTTCATAAATAGTTTCGGAAATATAATAAATATTCTATAATATAAGAAATATAGCAAATTGAAATACTTTCTATAAGTAGCCTAGATGGTTGTGAGGGGTGGAGACAAGTGACCCATCACACTCAAATATTGGTAACTCAACTAAGTTATGCCATAAATACAAATCCTGTCGTAGTAGATTAGTATATCCAGTAATGTGTTCTTAGCATAGATTAATTTAAAAAATAATATCCTTGCAAAATTGATGCTTTAATGACTTATACAACCCACGACTACAAAACCTGGTGTGTAACATCTTTGTGACCAGATTCGAATATTATTGGTAATACAGGTAATTATAGTCCAGTCAATCTAGGGCAAAAATAGATACAGCTTAGCACAAATTGGTAGAGTAGCCATTTAAGGTTTTGTGATCCTTGGCCACATCCAAATAACATTATCAAACATCTACCATTATTTAATTAGTCAATCCAGGCGATATAAGACGGAGGACAGATAAAGAGAGAGAGAGAGAGAGAGAGAGAGAGAGAGAGAGAGAGAGAGAGAGAGAGAGAGAGAGAGAGAGAGAATATACAGCTGCCTATAGGATAATTAAAAAGGATATTTTCGTCTGAATAATATTAATATGGTTATTTTCTGACATGCGATGACATTCGCAATGTATCGGTTTGTATACATCACATCTTATACAAGTATCATATCTGTGATGATATTTCTTCTAAGTGTCCATCTATCGTAGGTAGGTTTGAAGTCGGTAAAACACATAGTGAGATAACAAGTTATATTTATCTGATATACAATTCTGTTGCAAGTACATTAGTCGAGTGACATATTTCGCAATGTTACACAAACACACGAGTATACGGAACTAGGTCTGTGACGAAGGCACAGGCCATCACAAGAACGTCAACATATATTTTGCCAATGGGGCTTCGGTTGGCGTTACCTTTTAAACCGATGATCCAAGTGTATTCAAATGAAGATGTCATACATAGCTTCGTCAAGGCAATGTCCTCTATTCATTAATTAATATTTAGAGATACTGCAACATCCTACTAGACTACAGTAGTCATCATATTAACACTAACAACATGTTGCTTGACCTAGAATGACGCAATACATTCTAATTAATATGTAATTATTACATAATGCTCGGTCCGCTATATGAAATCAAACATTAGATTATAGTTATACAGAAAGTTTGACTTGCACTTGACTTGTAACAGTGTGATTGATTTTTAAAATATAAATGCAAAGCTGTGATAAACATATAACTTCCATCAGAGTGTTTAAGAAATGATATACAACTGGTTATATGTAGAAATCTGACATAGAAAATACTTATAAGTAAAAAAAATAAATGGAGTACACACATTCAGATCCACGTATAAGGTATAAGACATATGCATATAATATAATAGTAAATAACAATGACCACATGTGATATATAATGATACAGTTATATAATGCCAGCCATGAGGATACATATACTACAGAAAATACTAACGTATTACATTACTGATAATTGCATGACATAAAGATTACATGATAAAAATCATATAGTAATTGAAATTAGTGATACCAAAATGTGATAAGATACAAGGTAACAGATTGATTATCGGCTACCTGATTTGTTTATTCAATAAATGATAAATACAAATGATTAACATAAGTGATTAATCTAGGTGCACTTTATATAGATTCCCAGTGCTTAGACGCACAAAAATAATGATTCATTGTTTAACTTTAATATGCTACAATTATGTATGCTCATAGATAAAATAGTTAAGGTAGATTACAATTAAGATACTTATGCTTTTCATATGGAATACATTTCCAAGGAGATTCCTACTACATATTTAACTAGCGTTTCAAACAACTTTTCGTACTTTACACAGTTCCAGACAACCCCCATGAGTCAAATGAAATGGCCAATTTCAAATGGCTTTAAATTCAAATGCCTTAAGGGCTAATGGATAATTGTCTGGGCGGGGTCCGACGTTCTGTTGATCAGCCATACTTGTTCTCCTCATCCTACGCCATACAAATACATTCGCGATGATTAAGATCACCACCAGCACGAGGGTCGCCGCCATTAAACAGTAGAAACGAATGTCCTCCCTAGAGGCATAAGCGATGAGAAGTATGGTCCATTGGAGCCAATTTCGACAGCTCCTGGGCCACCTTCTCATCGTAAGGCAATGGTAATGCTGGGATACGGGTATTGGACCAGGAAAAGTTGGCGAAATAAGCCCTCTCTCTTATGATGGTGCTTATTCCCTAACATTGTAGGTGGGCGTTGCTCTACTGCAGCCGTCCACAGCGACGAACAGTCTTGAAGTTGTAGACGATCCGTCCGGGCATATGACGTTAAACTCTTCGACTGTGAAGCGTAGCCAGGTTCCGTTATTCAACCTGTAAGCGAACTTAATCTTGTCAAAAGGGTAAAGTAAATTCAGACAACATTCAAGCGTGTGAGGGAGAGAGCCGTTAAGGACTAGACCTAATTCACATGAATTCGCTGATATATTATGGAATTCAAAAGAGTCAGCTGTACAAACTTTATTACCCATGGCATTAGAACAATGAGTGAACCTATCCAGGTCTCTGACGACCATAAAAAATTCCTTTTTAGGTGAAATTAATACATAACCAGAAAGATTTGATATTACTGGTAGTGAGCTATTAGACATGTAAGTAGGAAACGGAGCTATTTTGTAAGATTTCCAGGCATCAGAAGAATCGAAGGGAATATTAATCATGATTCTGTAATTCTCTATGCTTACTGAAATTAAGCTGTAATAAAATTCGATTTGTGTGCCCCTAACAAAGGTTCATAGCCAAGTTTCTCACGCACATTCTCTAGGGTTAATGATAAATCTTTAATAGGCAAGAGGTGCAGTGAAAGAACCCCCTTTGTAGCTAATGTAATTGCTTCGACATAGTCTTTGGATTTTTCAATAAAATGTGAAATTTTCCCATGAATATGATCTACTTTTGAACTGTAATATGCTAATGTTGCAAGTAAATATTGCATATCCATGATCTGATTTATATTACTAGAATGCTCGTTTACCAATGTCATAAGCTGATTTATTGACTCTAATTGTCTGTGAAGCTCAGAGAAATTTAATTCATTTTGATGTTGTAAAAATTCAATTCTCTTATTCTGTTCATTAATTTTAAGACAATTTGCAATTCTCAGACCTTAACTTGCAATGGACCCAAATATATTGAGCGCTACGAATAAGAATGGAATATGTCGTTCTACGTTGTTGTCTTATGGTCCACATAAGGAGTTCACAAGCTAAGCATTCCGCTTCAGCTGTCTTGTTTTGCAAATCAAAAGACAACATCTCTGCTACACTCAAAGTCTGTGCCAGCGGATTCTCTGGGTTAAAAGAAAAATGACGATTGTGCAATTGATTCAGTGATTCAGCAAAATGCGATAAGTCGCTTTTAAGATTAATGACATCATCTTCTGGCAAGAAAATCGCTAGCAAATCAACTTCAAAATTTACGTTGTCCGCTGTAATAAAAAGATCCTCAGTTCTTTCTATTATAGAGCCATGTGTAAATTGGATATTTTTGGTTTTAGCACTCCTCCCACATGAGAAAAATGGCTGAAAAAATAGTACCAATCCGAACAATATAAGCTTCATGTTGGAAACCTGCAAATAGTAAAATATATGTAATTACTCATGTTAAATTTGATATTTTTCATTCAGAACTAATAAAATATATTTTCATACAAATTTTAAATATACTCTTTACCATGTAAGTTTTCTATATAGGTATACATATTTTTCTCTCCTATCCTTCCTTTCTTCCCCTTTTCCTTTAGCTACGAACATGAGCCAATGGTATTGTCCATATGTCAGTAGGGTTTGATATGTTTTGAACTTTTAGCCTATTTGCCGTTAATATTTCTAGAATACAAAACGGGCCTTCAAACTTAGGCATTAGTTTATAGTTCAAACCTTTGCGCACGTATATTTGGATATAGATTTGATCACCTACTGCATATGGTTTTGTTTGTTTAGCGATTTTATCGTGATTCCTTTTTATAATGATTTGTACCTCTTCTAAATTCTTATGAAGTATATTATATCGGCTTACATAACATCCCTTAGGGAATTTGATAAATTAGTGGTTGGCTTAAGGATGTGGGAAGGCGTCCTAGCGGGAGTGCCATATAGGGCATCATGAGGTGTCATTTTTATAGATACATGATATGAATGATTAAGAGTACTTAGAACTGCGGGGATGGCTATATCCCAGTTGGGATCCATTCCCCCAAGTGTAACTCGCAGGACATTTAACACCTTCCTATTTACCCTTTCTACCAATCCGTTTGACTCTGGGTGATAAATCATGGTATTGATTTTCTTAATGCAAAGGAATTCACACAGCGAGTTAAGGAAATGATTATCTAATTCACCACCCGAGTCAGATATTATCATGTGTGGAATTCCGTGATTACACATGTAGAATTTCCTACCGCATTCATTGCAGTTTTTGTTTTTAGTGCTATCAACTCTGTATATCGAGTTAAGGCATCTATTAACACTAAGAGGTGCTTATTTCCTCTGTCAGACTTGTAAAACCCTGTTAATTAATCTAAGTGTACTCTTTCAAAGGGTTGATTTGGCACGGGATAGGCTGCTAAACTGACAGGTGTCTTAGTGTGTCCCTTGTTTTCATGACAAATGTGACAATTAGTTATGTGTTTTTTTATATCTGTAAACATTGTAGGCCAGTAAAATAGTGAATTGGCTTTCTGTGACATGACAGAGAACCCTGGATGACTATGTAAAGGATTAGAATGCAACCAGTTTAGGACGATTGGTATAAGAGAGATTGGTACTACTACCTGGTCGTTAGCCACCTGCGGTGTGCTTCGTGTTTTCCTCGTCACGGACCTACACAGAATATTACCTTTGATTACATAATTCTGCTGCACATACTTTGAATATTCTTTTTCTTTAGGATTTCCGTTCAAAGCATCTATTATCTTTCTTAACTGCTTATCTTTTCTTTGTTCAGTCTGTACCAGTTCAGCGCTCCAACCTGGGTCTTCAATGTGCACGATCGCTTGGCTTAGTGAATTTTCTTGTTCAGATACGGTTTTAACAATGGGCACGGGTGTTGCTATATCTTCTAGTTCAGCTAATGGTTCCTTACAGGATGACACGGGATTGCGGGATAATGTGTCAGCTATGATATTCACTTTCCCAGGTAGGTATCCTATCTTGGCTCCAAAGTCCTGAATGATCATATGCCACCGAGTTCTTTTGGGACTGTGATTAAAGCCTTTGAAGAACTCGGTGAGGGGCTTATGGTCAGTAAGGACCTCAACGGGATAGTCGTAGATTATGAACTTTAAATGTACTAGTGAATTAACGATACCTAGCCCTTCCTTGTCTATTACTGCATATTTGCTTTCAGAGGCCTTCAGTTTACGTGAATTAAAAGCTATAGGAAAGAACTGTTTATCATATTGCTGAAGTAATACCCCTCTTACCCCTTGGTCTGAGGCGTCAGTTTCAATAAAAAAAATTCCTTACTGAAATCAGGGAATTTTAAGATAGGTGAACTGCATAATTTCTCTTTCAAGGTATCAAACGCCTGTTGATGCTTTTCAGACCATATAAAACCTACGCCCTTCTTCGTTAGATCTGTTAAAGGAGCTGCTATGACTGAATAGTTGCACACGAACCTTCTGTAGTAGCCACTGCAGCCCTAAAAATGCTGTATCCCCTTTACATTAGTAGGTACCGGAAAGTTACAGATAGCCGACACCTTATCATGGACTACCTTAAGACCTTGACTAGACACCGTAAAACCTAAATAGACGAGTTCTGTTTTAAAAAACTCACACTTAGATATTTTTACTCTTAGATTGTGTTGCCTTAGTCTCTGTAGCACTAGCTCTAGTTTATGCAAATGTTCTTCTAAGGTATTAGAAAAGATTACAAGATCGTCCTTCTAGGTATGAAGGGTATCCCCTAACAAGTCTCCAAACACTATATTAATCATTCTGGTGAATGTAATTGGGGCGCAACGTAAACCAAAAGGCATATGTAAAAATTCATAATGTCCCCTGGCTGTGCTGAAGTCGGTGTATGAGGTACTCTCTTTAGCTAAGGGTATTTGGTGAAAACCTTTAAGTAAGTCCAAGCTGGTGAAATATTTGTTCTGACCTAATAAGGATAAGATATCGTCGGTACATGGCACTGGAAAACGATCGGGAATCGTTTCCTCGTTTAAGCGACAGAAATCTACACAAATACACCAAGTCCGATCTTTTTTGGGTAAGACAATCAAGGGAAAATTGTAAGGGTATTTTGATATCCTAATGACTCCTTCTTCTAGCATTTTGTCGACTTCGTCATTTATCTCATTTTGAAATTTCATTAGGAGTCTATACGAAGGTACGTAAATAGCTTTATGTTTGTCCTTTAACCGTATTTGGTGTTCAATGACATCCGTTTTCCCTAGAGATCCCTCACTAGTGGAGAAAACACCATGATATTTACATAAAAGATCCAAAAATTTCTGCTGGATCTCCTCCTCTTGAATGTCTTTATTGATTTTAGTTTTGATAGATTGTCAGAGGGATTCGTCGACAGGTTGAGCGTGATTAATTTCATAAACGGTAAGAATGTGATAGTTATACACTTCCATGTCCACAATATGAAGATTTTTGTGGATTACTAGATTGGTATTCAAATGGTTACAGACTTCAATGTTAACTTGTTGCTGTGAGTCAACTGTGTATAATGCTTGTGTTGCGGGAAACCCGTTAATTTTCAGAGAGTCATGAAGGATTAAGATTTCAGATCCTGGCAAAGTCTTTTCATGCACCAAGATCTTCGAGGGTGCATTCGTCTCGAGAGTTTGCGTGCAAGCTGCTATTGTGGGTGTGCGAGAATTCTGTTTGGTTGCTTGAACTATTTCTTGATTCATGAGACAAGTGATTGGTTCCTCAATGTACGTTATTGTTTGATTGACTGTCTCTTTTTTGTCCAAAACGGTTCTTAATGTGTTAGAAGATTTATAGAATTTTCCTTTGATAAACACGCCATGTTTGGCAGGAGCTAAGATAATGTTTTGTATGCCCATAGATGGGTATCCTACAATTACAACTGGATACATATCAATGTTTTGTACAACTATAAAGGTATTGGTAAGTGTGCTCTTACCCACCCTGTACTGAATCTGAGTTACGCCTATGACACTTAGCTCGTTATTGCCAATTCCCAAAAGTCGTACTCCGTACTTCTCAATAGGGAAGTTTGAAAACAACAAACGGTGAGTCCATAGGTCCATGATATTACGTGGACTACCAGAATAAAAAAAAAAACAATGTAAATGGCTGATATTCTAAATTTATAGCATGTATTACCAGCGAAGGGCGTCGCCCCCCCCCCCCCCCTACTATTTTAATATTTGGTATGCGTTTAACTGTAGCGTAAGGCGAACTGGTTACACTCAGTCTCTCCTCTCTCTCTCTCTCAAACCGATCACTGGCAAAAGCCTTCTCTCTCTCTCTCTCTCTCTCTCTCTTCTCTCAACCTCTCAAATCAAAACCGTCCTCTCTCGGCTCAAATCTCTCTCTCTCTCTCTCTCTCTCTCTCTCTCTCTCTCTATTCCATCAGGTCATTAAATTAGAGTCGGAGATACAAAAATATATATGTTTTATTCAAAGCAAAGTATTAGTTGAATAATTACAAGATAATTAATGGAATGATAATAGTTCAAGTCTCACAGACAACTAACTCTGATAACCCCCCGGTATTTAAATGTCTTAATCAGTAATTAGTCACACCAATTATCTCTTCTCCAAAATACATTCCCTTCACTAGGACACTCGGTCCCCTAGGACACTCGGTCCCCTCACTAGGACACTTGGTCCCCTCACTAGAACCGCCTGTTTAAAAGACAGGAAAACACACTAGTGAGCACACACAATCATAAAGACAAAGTCAAAAGATTAAATGAAACAGAACATCTTTACAAAATGTCAAACAGACAACAAGCCATCCTTTTGGCTAAAGTATGATAACACTTACCCATTACAGCTTGGAAAATCACTTAAACAAAAATACATTATAGAGCCATTCAGGCTCTTTCTCCCCAAGGCAGCCGTCTCCCTAGTTCTTGGCTAAACCATGCCATTACGAATAGACATAGTTCGTACACGTACTCACGAATTCACACACTTCGTCAACGCCCCAATTAACTGGTCACAGCCAGTTTTCAAAGGCACCTTTAACAAGCCCTCACGAACTCACATACCCACAGAACGAACATTGACCTGCCCAGAAAAGATTTATCAGCTTTCTCTAGGTGTCGCTCGGACTCTGTCTCCATGGGAAGTTAAAAGTGATCAGTCTGCACATTCCAAAAAAGACACAGCACATCACATTATAATGGCATATTAAACATATTATTAATTATAGCCCTCTTTCCTCTAACACATGTAAAGTAGGACGTAATTCATCTTGTCTATATACTTGAACGTCAAGTATATAGACAAGACAACTCTTTTAACACCACGATTTTTAGAAAGAAAACTTTTACAGGACTCGGATCTAATTTTTATAGTAGTTGTTATTTTAATTTTAAGGTTAATTCCATTTTTACCCTCCTTAATAGAGCACTCGTCCTCTCATCTAATTGGAATGCCTTTCACAATGAGATTCTATTTCTAGTTAATTTCTTTAAAGGTAACTGTTTCCCACCTAGGTTAGTATATAGAAAATTGAATAAATTACTAAATAGACATTTCTCTAGAAAACCTGACGTTCCAACTGTGCCAAAAATGAGTTTCTATGCAACCTTTCCATATATCCATGACCTAACCTTTCAAAAAAGATTCACACAAATTATTCATGACCATTTTCCAGCCATATCAGTCAAATTAATTCCTAAAAATCCTCTTAATATAGGCTCCTTGTTTAAGATAAAAGATCAGTTGTGTCCTTTTATGTCTTCTGGTGTCATTTATAAATATACTTGCCCTAGATGTATTTCAGGGATTTACGTGGGATCCACCAGTCGACTACTTAAGGTGCGCATCGATTCACATCGGGGAATCAGTTTCCGCACAGGGAGCAGAATTTCAAACCCAGAGCACTCCAATATCAGGAATCATGCAAAACAATGCAAAACCCATATTGACAACAAAGATTTCAGTGTAATCGGTCATACTACCAAACCACAAGAGTTAACAATCCTTGAGTCGTTGTTTATAAAACAACTCGTACCATCGTTGAACACCCATACATCTGCGAGTCAATTGTATTTAGCATAATTTCGTACTGTGGTGGTTTCCTTCCATTTAGTTCCTTGCTGTCTCACCTCTAGGTTGGTTGTGTTTTTATTTTTATCTATTTCATTTTCACTCTAATGTATTTTAAATGAACTTTTAGACTATACTTTTAACTTTTTTATGTTTTTATCTTTTCTTATGTGCAGCCCAGAAGATGTAATTCTGTAAATAATTACGAAACGTCGGCAAAATAATAAAAAAGACAACCTAGTGATGTGTGGTTTTCGTCCGTCTTCCTCTGATTATGTCGCCTGGAGTAGTTCCCTGTGCCCTGTATCACTATATTATATATATATCTATATATATAGATATATATATATTATATATATATATATATATATTATATATATATATATATATATATATATCAGAAAAGGCAAAACAGCTCAATACATGGGTTGCTTTATTGTTGCCAACGTTTCAAGACTATGGTCTAATTTTCAAGGCTATAAAAAAAATACATAAACTACAAACTCGTTCAGCAAGATTAACATAAATTGTTACATACAAATAAGCAGGAGAAAAAAAAAATATATATATATAAATTTTAAATATAAATCAAATAACTAAAAACACACAATGTATTAAACACTAAGTAAAACTGGTTAAAAACAAAATTAAAATATATAAAAGACACCTTACAACCCGAGGTTCGGTTGCTGAAAGGCCTGCCAGAGCGAGAAGGAGTCGAGATAACCAAGGAAAGAAGATAACAGTAGGCGGTGTAAGCAATGTATAATGGAACTGCTGTAGTGTTGTTATTCAGTGTTGGAACGAGGTGCTTAATGGCCAAGGATTCGAGTATAGGGAGTTGGTTTTCATTAGGGCTGGATAAAATTATCTTAAAATCATCGTAGTTGATTCTGCATTTGCATATTTGTGCATGATTTCTTATATTTGAAAGCTCTGGACTAGAAAGCTTCATCCCTGTGCGGTAACTAATGCCTATGTGTGAGTCACATCGTACTTTGAGCAGTTGGCGAGTGCTTCCAACGTAAGTCTGTTAATTGCACGAACAGCAAGTATACAAGTAAACTAGGCCAGACCGCATCAAAGTGCGCAATTTTTCTTTGCGTCGAAAGAATCCGCCTATGGTTTTTGGATTCCTAATGATGAATTTCAAATCAACTGCTGGGAAATGTTTGTTCATTATCTTCCTCAAATGCGGTATAAATGAGGTATCATAAGAGTATGGAAAGCTAACATAATATTTTAATTTAGAAGCTAGATGTACTGGAGCTGGTGGCTGGAAGATTTTCTGTAGGGCCTTTCTGACATAACTAGAGAACAGGGCAGTTGGGTAACAATTGGTCCTAAAGAATTCCTGCAAGAAATGAATTTCATTATGAAACAAGCTCCAGTTTGAAGTCAAGGCTATAGCTCTGTGAATTAGGGTTGATAATGAATTAAGCTTAAAATTAATAGAACAGGAACTATAAAAATTTTGCCCCAAACCTGTAAATGTGGCCTTACGAAAAATTTGCGTTCTAAAACTATCATTCTCT
This sequence comes from Macrobrachium nipponense, assembly GCF_015104395.2. Lineage (NCBI taxonomy): Eukaryota > Metazoa > Arthropoda > Malacostraca > Decapoda > Palaemonidae > Macrobrachium > Macrobrachium nipponense. Next base: position 19,951,904 of record NC_087223.1, on the reverse strand, counting down.
CGTGTGATGAAGGTATCGAGAAAATGCAATCTATTATTATTCTCTTTCTCAAATGTAAATTTTATATTAGTGTGTGATGCGTTTGCATATTCCAAGAAAAGGTCGCAATGATGATGGTCCCTAAAAAGTAAGAATGTGTCGTCCACATATCTACGGTAAAATAGCGGCTTAAAAGAGGCAGGACAATTGTCCAGTAGTTGTTGTTCAAACTTGAACATAAAAATATCTGCAAAGGTGCAGCTCAATGGGTTGCCCATGCCGACGCCGTCTACCTGAACGTAAACTTCATCGTTAAAAGCGAAGGCTGTGTCCCGCACAGCCAATTCTAAAAGCTTCTTAAAGTCAACTTTGCTAAAACCTTGGAAAACATCATCGTCATTCACAAAAATGTTTTCTAGTATAAAGTCAATGGTTTCATCAACGGGAACATTTGTAAAAAGCGATTCAACGTCAAAGCTGGCCTTGACGAGGTCAGAGTCTTGGCTGAGTATACTCTGTTTGAATTCTAAAGAGTTGTTTAGTTTATATTTGTTGTTAAAGCATTGGTCTAACAAAGGAACCAGGAATTTGGCTATTTTATAATTTGGCGTTGTATAGGAGGAGGGGATGGGTCCCATAGGGATATTGTTCTTATGCACCGTAGGCAATCCGTACATAATACCAAAAGACGAACCAGTAACAAAGAGCTCTTCATAGGTAGTTTGACTTATTGCTTTCCTGTCTTTGAGCGATCTTAAAAATCTATTAATTCTATCTTCTTTTTTGAAGATTATTTTGTATTCTTTTTGGCCTATTTTATGGAATTTGTTGCTATTGGACAAGGTATCTTGTATTTTGTTAATATAATCATTTTTATTTAAAATAACAGTGCCTTTACCTTTATCGGGTTTAGATAAGACAAGGTCTTCTCTTTTGCTTAGTTTTTTAAGGGTATTCGAATCATGCCTATTGAAAAAAGGGGTCCATCTAATTTTAAGTTTCTGAAAACTTTCATGGGCAAGAGAAGATAGTTCTTTTTGGAAATGTGATAAATTAGCGCTTAAGGATAAGTTTTTCATTTTGGAAAATAGAAGTTCGAAAGGCGAGAAGTGTTCAATGAAACCTGGCCTGTAATTTGGTAAGCAAAAGTCCAGTCCGAAGGACAACAAAAACTCTTCCCTTTCGGTTAAATTATAGCTAGAGTAGTTGAAGACCACCTTGTTATTATTACTGTTGAAGGTCGGTTTGGAAACACCTAGTTTATGAAGTTTGTTGTCATGGGTTTGCAGCGTCCTATCAATAAAAAGGTTCACATCCTTAGTCAATAGCCAGTTAAAAATCAGAAGATCAATTAAAGTGAGTCTGTTTTGAATAAAATTGTACAATGGTTGAATTTGCAATGCATGTTTATCAATCAATCTCTCTTTGTAATCTGGAGCCACATTCTGACAATATGTGCATTTCTACGTCTTCAGCTATCGCGCTTTTTTATCCTCCGTTTTCCTTCATGTTATGGAAATATACACAGATAAAAATGAGCCAGTCATCGCTTGGAATCTTTAATAAATAAAATGAACTGGTTATTACGAGAGTTAAGAAAATATTCCCAACCGAACAGAATGGACAGAGAGTGCGAGGAATTCGCGAGATTTTCTCTCTCGGGACTCTGTGCAATTGGAGTGGAAAAAGATTATTGCCACAATGGCTGCTTCTTGATTTCCCCAGTGATCAGCGAGAAAGACCTTCAGACTTCGAAAAACCTGTAGCACGATTATTTCATATTAAATACTTAAAGGAAGGAGTGTTAACAATGCAAACTTTCAATGTATAACCAAAGGAACAAAATGAACGATACTGGGTCTGAATTTTATCTTGGTCAACGGTTTGATAGCTGGACAGATTCCCAGGTTTTGTTTACTTGGTGTCTTAAAATATTGCACTAATTTTTCCTTTTCAGAATATGATAACTGTATCTGTCCGAGGATGCCGAATTCCATGGGTGTAAATGCTACAAATATATCAACTTATCAGTAGAGGCAGGTGAAGGGGCGGGGTTTCTCAAGGTGAGTGTAATACAGCTATATATATTACAGCTACACGGTTAAGTTGTAATGATTTGCCTCTAAACTCCGCCACCAGCGGAACCATCTGTGGAACTCTCCATAAAATCTGACGCTTCTGTTGCGGTAAGGACTCTCTTATTTTAACGCATAACTTTGGCAAAAGACACATAAAATTATATTTGCTTTACAAAGCTTTCTGTGAAGAAGCTGCATGGCGGCGATGAGACTGTTATTAGAGAGACGAAAAGACAACTTCCATCACCCATGAGAGGGAGCACAGACCACCTTCAACGAAGTGTCACGACGGTTGGTTGTCAAATATTCATCTTATAATGAAAACGTGAATATTTCAAAGTTAAGAGAAATAACACAAAGATATAATGAGGATTTTTTTGCTCAGTTTGTCGCCACATTTGATGAAAATTTCTTAAGATAAACACGAGTTTTGGTGGCAGTCAGAAATCTCTCTCTCTCTTCTCTCTCTCTCTCTCTCTCTCTCTCTCTCTCTCTCTTCTAGCATTTGGCACCTAACAAACGGTGCTCGTGGCTCTTACGATACACTACACTTAAGGCTAATATATTTATTTGTCAATTACATCCACGATGAGTATTTTGCCACGCGGGCAGGGGAGGGACAGTACCTTGGTAAATGTACGAGTGGCATTATTATTATTATTATTATTATTATTATTATTATTATTATTATTATTATTATTATTATTATTATTATTATTTATTCAGAGGATGAAACCTATTCATATGGGACAGGACCTCAGGAGCCATTGACTTGAAATTCAAGCTTTCAAAGAATATGGTTCTCATTTGGAAGAGGTAAGAGAAGGTAAAGAAAAACATATAGAGAAGAGATCCCACTTGTTAAAAAAAGAAAAATTAATAAATAAATAAATATGTATCAATGAAAGGAGAATAGTATTGTATCTGCGCTTGAACTCTGAAGTTCCCATTGGGACCCTAGCTGCAACCCCTTTCGTTCCTTTTACTGTAACTCCTTTCATATTCTCTTTCTTCCACCTTACTTTCCACCCTCTCCTAACAATTAACTCATAGTGCAACTGCTTTGAGGTTTTCTTCCGGTTACACCTATCAACCCTTTTACTGTCAGTTTCCGTTTCAGCGCTGAATGGCCTCATAGATCCCAGTGCTTGGCCTTTGGCCTAAATTCCATATTCAGTTCAATTCATTGCATTACATCCTCGGGAGTGGAACACCCTTCTCACAACACCACTCACTCAAGAAGCAACAAGAACGACCTACCACCAAGGGTCTTTGACAACCCATACAACGCCATCTATGGTCATGAATATCAACTACTGTAACTCCTAAGCATGCGTTACCATAAGGAGTGTAGTAACGCAATACAAAGCTTTTAAACAAAACTTAAATTTCCATAGCAAAGGGTAAACTATCTCATTGTTTTCCATACTCTTAAATTTGAGTTTATTTCCTGATGGATCAACTCATCCTGGGGTCTTCACAACATTAGATTTGAATTTATTTACTAACCATGGCTTTCTTTCCACAGCCCTAGTTGTATGTTCATTTCCTTTTCACAGTCTGAAATTTGCATTTACGTCCTGGAGGGCAAATTTTCCCCCGAACTTTTAACTATGATATATGAGTTGATTTCTTGAATGGTACTACACCTTAATTCCTTGCTTTTTCAGCAGTTGTGGATTCGAATTTATTTTCTAATGTTAACTGCTCTATGACTTTCCAAACGCTGAGTTCTGAGTTCATATCTTGAATAGTAAACTATTCCTCGTTATTCTGCAGTCTTAGATTTTAATTTATTTACTGAAGGATAAACTGTTTCATGTCTTGTCCCAGTGTGGAAGATGAGCTCATGTCTTGAAAGGTAAACTATTCCTTGTCTTTTGCTAAAGGTGTATATTTGAATTTATGTCGTCAATCACACATTGTTTATGGACTTTCAAGAGCTTCTAATTCAGCAAAGAATTCCATGTCTTTTCTCCCTGAGGTGTGAGTTTATTTCTTGTAGGATAAACTGATCATGGTCCTTCCACATAAGGTTTTAATTAATTTCTTGTAGGGTAAAGTGTCCAGTGGTTCTCCACGCTCTTGAATTTGAGTTTATTTCCTAAATGGTAAACTATCCCATGGCTTTCTGCTGTTAAAGATCAAGTTAATCTTTTGAGGGGTAAACTGTTTAATGGTGCTATTTCACAGGTTAATAGTAAAGTTTATTTCCTGAGTTTGTACTACTATTTCTTGACTTTGCACAGTCTTAGCCTAAGTTTATATCTTGAAAAGTAAACTGTCTAAATGCTTTCCACAGTCATAAAGACAAGTTGGCTTCCTGAAGGTAACCTATCTCACATATATCCACCCTCTAATATCTGAGTATGTTTCCTGAAGGGTGAACTATTCCAAGCTTTTCGTAATTTTAGATTTGGGTTTATTTCCTGAAGGTAAAATCTGATGTGGCTCGCCACACGTTTGCATTTTTATTTTGTTTCCGAAGGGCAAATTTTTCTGTTTTTCTGTATTCTTAGATTTGAGTTTATTTCCAGAAGGGCAAAGTATTCGTGCACTGTCCTCAATCATTGAGTTTTTTTTATGATAGGTAAACCATTTATGGGTTTTCCAAAGTTGTAGATTTATTTCCTGCACTGAAAACTGTCCCATGGCATTTCATCATCTCAGATCTGTATTCATTTCCTAAATTATACTGTACTCTTACACGCTTAAAAAATAGGGTATTTCTTAAAGGGTAAATGATCTGAAGGGTAAACTAGCCATAGGCATTTTACACTTTTGCAATCAAATTCATTGTTTGAAGATTAAGCTATTCCAGTGCTTTATACACACCTAGATTTAAGATTTTGTGGAAGGCAAAGTATTCCAGGGTTTTCTATACCCTAAGATTTGTTTTCATTTCCTTGAGATTAAAAAACTTATCCATGGATTCCCCCACTCCTAGGCTTTAGTCCACTTCCTGCTGGATAACTCGTTATGAGCTTTTCACAATGTTAGAATTGAATTTATTGCCTGCAGGATAAACTAATCCCAGTCATTCCAGTCTTAGATCCCAGTTTATTTCCAGAGGTAAATTACTCCACAACTCTTTGCAAACTTTTTGAAGGGTAAACTGTTCCACAGCTTTCCAAAATTCTTAGAGTTTGGTATCTATTCCAAGTAGTGTAAGATATTACTGGGCTTTCCGATGTCTCTTATTTGAATTTACTTACACTCTTAGGTTTGGGTTTACTTCTAGATCGCCAAGCTATCCCATGGCCATCCACACCCTTAAACTCTGAAAGGCAAAGTATCCAATGGTAATGCACAGTCTTATAATATTTCAGTTTATTTCCCGGAGGGTAAACTATTCCAGAGCATTCCAAAGTCTTAGATTTGAGTTGACATCCTAAAGGGTGAATGAGTCCATGGGGTTCCTTAGCCGTAGACTCAAGTTTATTTCCTCAAGGGTAGAGTAATCCTGAGCGCTCCATATCTTTAGGTTTGTGTTTATTCCCTGAAGTTAAACTATCCTTTGGCTTTCCATACACCTAGGCTTATGTTCAATCATTAAAGGTAAATTTTTCGTTGGCTTTCTGTAGTCAAAGTTTAAGTTTATTTACTGAAGACTAAGCTACTCCTGAACTACTTCCCACAGTCTTAGCTTGAAGTTGTTTCCTGAAAGGCATGCTACCTTGAGCTTATTTCCTTAAAGGCTGTTATTTATTCCATGGAGTTCCACAGTCCTAGACTCGAGATTATATCCTGAAGGATAAACTATTTCATGATTTTTCACACTCTTTCATTTGGGTTTATTTCCTGAAGGGTAAATTATCCCTGTGCTTCATGAACTCTTCTTGTTGCTTATTTCCTGAAGTGTAGACTTTCCAATCTAAGATTTGAGTTTATTTCACGATGGGTCAGCTTGGACACTCTTTTTCTAATTCTGCCTTTTATTATTTAGTTTTTTATTTCTTAAGAGTATTATTTCTTTTATTTGTATTTTTGTAATTCCATGCAATCTATTTTTCTCACAGTTCGCTTTTCCCTTTTTTACTATATAGATGTTTTACTCTGCAGAACTTTCTGTTACATGTGCTAACTTACATTTACGCACCTTCGTTTTTCATTTATTGTCTCTCCAAACAAATGTCTGCTTTTCCTTGATTTTGCACATACGTCCGTATAGTAGATGACTTCTCCATCTTCAATGGTAATGAAAATAAAACGAGAGCAAATCCACAGATGTGAATCTTCATCCCTGCCTCTCTGGATCCAGGGCCAGGATTTGTTCATCTGTGATGCTATTGTTTTGTCTTTATCTTCAGAGCAAACAGGACCGCCTGCTGTGAGAGAAAAAGATGAAGCTGTGGGGCATTTTTTAGAGTCTGCTGATTAGTCCAGAAAAAACTATAAGATGCAAAATATTTAGATAATTAAATTAACAACGTGGACGGATGTAGTAAACTGCCTCTGAAGAATGTCTTTCACACATAATTTTTTGCAGTTATCACTATATTGTGTTTGATTGGAGAGTTGTTCGTTGATTTGTACCTGCTTTACTTATTTATGATAATTTTTTTCTTTTTTTTTTCTTTTATTTGACCCCAGACCTGTGGAAGGAAGATTGGCTCACTGACGTCAACTCATCTATCTGTTTCCCTACTGTCGTTGTTTTCAGTTCTTCCAAAATATGGTAAGAGGTTAAAGTTTATTCTGGATTAAGTGGAGTTTTAGACTTCTCTTATTATTCTCAGCTCTTTAAAATTTTTGAAATATAAAGCAAATTCCATATTTAATCTTGGATGCAACACAACTCGTTCAGTTTTTGAAAAACTTGGTATCAATGCCTAGATTAAGGCAAACTTTCATCAGCAATCCAAAATTACCATAAATCTGAGGTCAAGAGAATTATATCGCTGTATGATCATGTGACACCGTCATTTTGTTTTATTGAATTTCCTGCCAGGACCAAAAAACTTCACACGAGATCGTCAGTCGTTTTAATGTACCAGGGAACTCACCAGATAAAGTGATAGAGACCTACTCTGAATGGGCTCAACATTATGATGAGGTAAATGTAACTGTTATTCCTCTTCTGACTCTTGCGTTATCTTTTACACATACACAAACATACACACACACACACACACACATACACACTCACACACATTGTGGCGGGATCACAAGCTCAAAAACAAGTGGCAGAATCCGCCCCCCCTCACCACATACTCTTAACCAATCCAGCTGCCAAATTCACACTCAGCCACACTTCCCTCTTTACATTACAGAATTCACGCAGGACAATTGACCTATACCAACAAAAAACAAAAAAAACATAAACACATGTACTCACCCAACTGCAGATACTCAGGGCTATGCTGTTCTGTCTGCTGGGCAAGGTCACAGAGATACCAACAATAACAAGGCCACAACCAAGAACCCCAACCCACAACACAACCCACAACACAACACCCAAGGACCACAACCCCACAACTCAACAACAAAAAGGAACACAACAACAAAAAAGAAACACAACTACAACCCAAGACCATTGCACAAACAACCACTAACACAAAAACAACAACACAAAAAAGGCAACACACACACCCACCAACAACACCAAGGGATCACAACAGCTCACCAATAACAACCCTCAACAACTCACAACCACACCAAGAAACCACAACAGCTCCCCAACAACAACCCTCAACTACAACAACTCACAAAACTCAACAAAACTCACAAGCACAAAAAATCCAACACAGGCACAACAACTCTAAGCAACTAATATCACACCCAACAACAATCAGCAACAAACCAATAACACACCACTTGAATGACTTTCTATGCCTCAACACTTTCCACAGACTGCTGCCAACACTTACTGATCATCACCAGCTCTCATCAAAGACTGACCAAAGACTGACTCAAAACACAGAAATCTAAACTCCAACAACACCAGCAGACAACTCAGAACTCACCAACAGCCAATTCAATCGTTAACCATCCAACCACCAATTACCTCTCTCTCTCTCTCTCTCTCTCTCTCTCTCTCTCTCTCTCTCTCTCTCTCTCTCTAGGACACACAGATGTTGTCAAATAGAACTCCATAACACACACACACACATATATATGTTATCGGACCTCTTTTGTTCTCAATTTTATTAGAGCCAACTCTAGGGTAGTTTGTCTGCGACGCGGTGTTGGTATTTATTATCTCTTAAGAACAAGTGATTCATTGAACAGATTATTGATTCTACCGTCTTAGGGTTTATGAGGTGTGTCAGTGGCGGTGACACTTGTGTGGGGGCCACTGAAAAGTGCATAAGTAGGCACGCACATTCACCAGGAAATCAGGTGTGAAGGTTTCCAAGGGGTACTGTTAAGTTTAAGGTAGGTACTGGCACACTTGTGTGTGGGCACTGAAAAGTGCATAGATAGGCACTTCAATCTCACCAAGCAATCAAGCATGAAGACTTCCAGGGGGAACTGTAAAGTGTGAGGTAGGTACTGGCACTCTCACCAGACAGCAAACGGCAAGGCTTGAGGTGTGTCAGTGGCAGTGACAATTGAATGTGGGCACTGAAGAGTGCGTAGTAGGAACTGGCAGTCTCACCAGAATCAAGTGCTAAGGCTTCCAGAAGGCACCGCAAAGTGCGCAGAAACACAGGTGTGTATGAACCAGAAGTGTACATAGAGATGGGTTCGGACATGGGAACGAGCAGTGTTTTCCAAACGCTGGAAGCAGAGAAAATCTCCCACCACTCTGCAAGATGTGTTGTGTGGCTAGGGAATGGTTACACACAGCATGTGTCTCAGATTCCAAATAGGAATCTGCAAATCTTGGCCGACAGGTAAATGGGTTGGTGTTAGACACTGGTAAAACAAGTGGCTATTAGCACAAACTAATATTAGATAGAATTGCTTTCTCGAAAGTAAGAGGGCTAGCTTTGCTACTTAAGAAATAGTTTTGTACTGAAATCTCCAAAGCATAACACATAGGAGCATCCTTGCTAATTGTTGGCTGTGAGTGAGAGGGAAGCAGGAAGACAAGTACTTTTACTTGGCCTATATAAGGTGAACGGCCAAGGTCACGTCTTCTACAAATAGGAAGTGATATTGGCAAAGATGGGTGTGAATGAGGCCTCAACTCAGTGTCGTTGGCCAATAACACTGGGCTCAAGTTCTCATATACTATGACCTTACGCTATCATAAATTCATACGAGTTTACGTTAATCGGAGAAAGGTGTATGCTAGCTCTTAACTCTTTGATCGTGACTTAATAAAATATGCACTGTTTAATACATCAAGTACACTTGACTCATATAAATAAATTGATGAAGAAATAAACAGGTTTTATGAAATCATATTGGGAAAAAATTGAAATCCTTGCCTCTTGAGATGTTCGTCCACTCTAGACACTCTGTGGATGCTTGACCATATCGTCATGTTCTGGATCAATAAAGCGGGGAAGGCAATAGATTGATAAGTAAGCATCGCGAAATATTTCTGTTCCATATCATCAGGTACTTATTCGTGGTGTTACACTCAGGAATTCACTATTATGTAACCCATGGGAAAAGCTAATGTGATCAGCAGTGTTACCATGATCAGTTTATAACTCTCTGAATCGTTCTCTAGTGGTTGCGGGAAACTACAATTGTATCAATTACCTAGTTTCTTTTTCTTTGGTTTTCTTAGCTTGCGTTAGTTTTCACCTGAGGATGAAAGACATTGGAGTCCCTGATGCTTTTTCCATAACTATAGTTACTTGCTATTTTTTCTCACCAGATTAGTGTTTCATTGAAGTACATTGGCCCCGAATTAGCAGCCAATGAGGTGGCAGCCAGAATCCCTCAAGAGAAGCGAGGCACCATGAAAGTCATTGACATTGCTGCTGGGACGGGAAGAGTTGGTCGACTGCTGAGAGACAAAGGGTTCTCGTGAGTTACTTCTCATCATTCTTACGAATAAACGCCCTTATGAAACAGATGTCTACATTTAAACCCTTGCCGCTATGTATCCCGTCTGAGGCTTCCCCTTCGGTTGATATATACATATACACACATTATAATAATATATATATAATATATATATAGATATTATATATATATATGATATATATATATATATATTTATAAAACTTTACGAAACACATTAAAAAATGGCAGAAAACATTAACACTAAACTTTACAAAACACATTAACACATGGCAGAAAACATTAACACTTAACTTTACATAAAACTTAAAATTAAATATCTTTTATTTTTTAATTTTTTTTATTTTTACATTTTTTTTTACTTTTTTATACTTTACGTTTTTTACAAAATTTCAATTTCTTCACCACTTTCAACTTTCTGTTTTTTCGTATCACTTGGATCTTCCTGTTTGCTTACTCCTACTAAAGGCCTCTTTAAAAAATATCTATTCATGGAAGATTGCTTCTGCCTGCTTTTCATAATGTTCCTTCGAAGTCTCGGGCGGATACGGCATCAGGCCAGAGTTTCCTCCACGAAGAATTCAAGGTTCACCTCGAAACCTCCTGCCAAGCTTGATCGATGACTCGGATGCATATCACGATATCGAAATGCTCCTTCCGAAATTCACGCAAGGTGAGGTTTGTGGTATCGGTGATGTCGAAACATCTCTTGAAAAGATGTGTTTCGTATACAGCTATACAGCTTCTTGAAGTTCTATATCACTTCCATGAACTTCAGCAACTTTCTTGGGACCCATGACTATACATAATTAAGTTATGTACTAATTAAGTTCTCACACAACACGATAAAGTACAAAGCGAAATTACTAACACGAATTTACGTTAACAAACAAAATCGTGTATGTGAACAAACGAATTCCGTGTGTGTATGATAACGATGCTGCTACAGAGTGGCCAAATGACGCCTTTACGTAGAGCATGATGTGGTAGATGCAGACCAATAGGAGAGCAGGATCTTATGGCGGTGACTAGCATCAGGAACCAATGGGAGAGCGGGAGGATGGTGGCGAGTCTACTCAGTTGGCAGCGAGCGAGTTTTAAAATTGTTCTCAGTGGTCCGGGCGAATCTCGGGACTTTACAGTAACACCCTTTCGTAACCTGAATTATTTTCGTATGCAGAGGCTAAAAACTCTTCATATTTGCTTTTGTAACTTGAATTTTTCGTAAGTTGGGACTTTCGTATATCGAGGTTCCACTGTATATATATATCTGTGTGTGTATGTGTAGGGGAACTGCAACAAATGTAAGGTAGCAAATTCGGCCTGAGTGGGTGGCAACTGGAATAAGTCTTGACAATGAGATATAATTATATCATTAGTTTGCTTCGCACAAGGATTGTTAGCTATCTCCTTATCATAAAGTTTTTATTAATTGGGAAAATAAATTGACGTGTCATTATGTGTTTATTCTTGGTAGGGAAACTTATAACTTCTTTTCCACCTTTTATTTTTGGGTGCTTGGACCGCGACAAACTATTCTGCACTTTTCTTTCTTTGCAAGTCTATTCTTAGTGGCTTGGCCCTTTCATCAAAACGCCTTCCTGTTATCTTTCCTGTAGTAATTGGTAAGCTTCTCATTTGGAAACGCCTCTTCGTCCATGCCCAGGCTCTTGAGGTTGTATTTTCAGGCATTCTTGTAGGATATTCATGGAGACCTACTATAGGACGTCCTCAAAAGTCTGGCACTGCTAATTTGATTGGTTAAAACCAAAAGGCCTACCTTAATAGGGAGGAGTCTCAACTTTTTCCCTTAAACAAAGGTGCATCAAGTTTTCCTTAGTAATATTAAGCAGAAGGCCCTCGAGATGGTCTAACCCAAATTAATTCTCGGCGCTCGAACGTGTCAGAAAATGTCAGGAGAGCCGTAGTGTCGATTAATTTTCTATAGTGGAAGTGACATAGGTCTTCGGGAGATATAAACCGTATTCCGAGGTTTCAAATTTCCTGGGTGCCTGAGTGTCAAGCTTGAGTGAGAGAGGTTCTTTCTTATACTTTGGTAAGATCATTATTTCGTTCTTTTTTCCTATTCCCCCACCTAGGAGCTCTGCCATGAGTCCAGCTTACTCAGTTTCACTTATCTACATTGACCACTGAGCATTGGCTGACGTCCTTGACACGTCCTTCCGCTTTCACTTCATCTCACAAAAAGGTTTCACATTACTGTTATTACTATGACTTTCGCTTCTTCATTTGAACAATCACTTTCGACCCTCTTCCCAGGGCAGTCTAAGGATTCAGTACTATGCACACTCATTGGTTATACAGAGCTGCGGACTCAATCAGTGACCAATCCCCAATCTGAAAGCTTCGGTGTTTGTTAACAACAACATTGCTTCACCTTTCTGCTTCCAAAACGTCGTCTCCGACCCTCATCTTCATGACTCCCCCCTCTTAGGAGCATCCACGAATGGAGCTTTCTCATTTTCCAATGAGCATTGGCTCACGTCTTTGATACATACTTTTTTTCTCTCACAAACACTTCTAGAGATCCTTCTTAAGGTTTCATTTCATTGTTACGACTTTGCTTTATAAATCATCAGTTTTGCTGCACATTCATTTCTTAAACACAGTGTTGACTCAATCAAAGACCGCCAGTCTGAACGCCTTCCTGTTTATTATTAACATTACTTCAAGGACATCGTCTCCAACCCAAGTGCCATACCTCCCTGCCCCATAGGAGCATTTGCACGAGTGCAGCTTGCTCAGTTCTACTTACCTGTATTACCCACATTCATTTTCATTGAGCATTGGCTTACGTACCTGACATGTCCATAATCGAATATTCCTAATGATCCTTCTTAAGGTTTCATTTTATTGTTACGACTTTTACTTCATCTAAATAAACAGTTTTGACACTGATCTTCGCAAAATATTTTCTGCTTTATAATGAGGCTTCTGTTATGTTTATGTCGTCAAAAGTAGCATGCTGACAACGCAATTGGTTCATATGCATTATAATCATGTCTTAGTGTACCTGTTACGAATGAATCAAAATCTAATATCCTTTTCGACAGAAACATTGACGCCCTAGAGCCATCGAAGGGCATGTTGGATGTGCTAAAGAAAACAGGAGCGTATACGAACACGTACGTAGAGTTCCTGGGAGTTGGACAAAATTCAGTCCCTGAAGGTAAGGTAGACTCAGATCTTCACTGCTCACGAATTAATACCTTTAGTTATTGACAGAATTTGCAGGAAAATGCGGATTTTCTCAGTCTGATTTTTTCATTGATGTAATCATGAATGGAGGTGTCCATCATTTTATTACTAGAATGTGTGTCTGCGGTTTTGAGGGCTATTTTCTTCCGACAGGTCAACAGTCAGAGGTCTGTTATGAAAAAGTTGTCAGTGTAGAACAGGATAAACTGGAAGTTGAAGGGTTTCATTTTATTCGTGCATGCCTCTAGCATTTTAAACAATTAATGGGCTGAAGCACTCTTGATTACTTTTATTCATGTCAAGGTTTGTTGTTATGTAAAATCCTCATGAAAAAATGTTTTGTAACTGTTTTGAATATAGTATAAGTGGAAAGATCTCTTGGATTTATAAAAAACTTTTTTTGTTGACTGCGCCATTAAGAATTGGCTTACTACAGATCTCAGCATGATACACTCGGTGGTCATACAGAGAAGATTTGTAACTTTGGAAGTTTAAATTCCAAGTCTATGAGCCCTGTGGGGATGTTCCAAATGAATAGGGTTCATCTTCTGAATAATAATAATAATGTTTTATTAAATGGTAGAATTAACAGAGTTTATTTTATACAGAATTCTTGACTTGCTTCTCTGGTACACTGACATTTCTAGGCAGTTGTCCGATGTTCATCATGACGGCCAAAATGAGGTGGCCGATGCATGTAGAAGTCCTTCAGAAAACCTGAAAGGAACACAAGAAATACGGATTGACCCTTGACGACTACGGCCTGTTCCCGACCTACGAGACGCTTAGAAATATCAGTGTGCCAGAGAAGCAAGTCATTACAAGAACTGAGAGAATTCGGTATAAAATAAACCCTGTAAATTCTGCCATTATATTTGATAAAATATGTTTGAAAGAAGGTCTGTTTCCAGCATACAATAATAATAATAATAATAATAATAATAATAATAATAATAATAATAATAAAATAATAATAATAATAATAATAATAATAATAATAATAATAATATTTTGGTAGAAGACCCTCTTTTAGGCAAATGCTGTTAAAAAGGATGGCAGAATTAAGCGAGTTGATTTTATATATTGTTTTTTCTATTTTCCTTACAATTCGCTTCTCAGGCTCAGCGATGTTTCTGAGTAACTGGCCAATATTCAGCATTTACAATTTTTGAAAATTCCCAATATGAATATTGGCCAGTTACTCAGAAACATCGCTGAGCCTGAGAAGCGAATTGTAAGGAAAATAGAAAAAACATATATAATATAATAATAATAATAATATATAATATATATATAATAATAATCATAATATATAATAATAATAATAATAATAAAAGGGGGAAGCAGACCTTGGATACATGCCTTTTCGAAAAAAGAATGGCAGAATTAAGCAAACTTATCTTGTAAAGAATTTTCTCTGTTTTTCTGATAATTCATGTCTCATAATCAGTGAGACTGCTAAGTAAGTGATCTTTATTTATGGTGTCAATCTGGTATTTCTGATGTCTAATTGAATGTCAAGATCTGATATTTCTTCTGTATTATCAATAGTAAAAATATATAGGATAAATACTGGCTGTCCAGCTAGATAAACCGACCAGGCTGGGAAGTTAAGTCTATATCAGGGTGATATCCTTTATTGTCCAAAGACTGGTACTGCGCAGTGACGGTGAAAAACTACAAAAGAGAAACAAAATGCAATGAATTACAGTGTGCAAAATTGCAATCACTCAAACTAATAGAGCATCACAAAACCGCAAATTACGGGAATCCTGAATCACAATGCAAAATGAAATGCAACTTTATGGGGTAACACATCAAAACGAACTTTCACAGACAACTTACGGTGTAGTCTGTCACGGGATGCTTATACCCATCTTACACACTAGACAGTTCTCAAGCAACAACGCTAACAAATTGGGATTTCACACCACACAGCAAACATTATCCCATCATGAAAAACTCCTGCACGAGTCTCTGGCACGACATCGTGCAATCACGCCAAAAACGAATGTAAACAAAACAAGAACGAAAGGGGCAAACACAAAACATCACACATCAAAGCAGCAGCAAACGACATGAGCCCAAAACAGTACATGATGCAACACAGGAGATATAATAATTCAATTGTATGCAAGACAGTCTCGCTGATCATCTGATTATGAGGAACGAATTATCTGGTTAAGCAATAATAATAATAATAATAATAATAATAATAATAATAATAATAATAAAATAATAATATGGACTGGTTAAGCAACATTGGTGCTGGTCAGTCGTTGGATGGGTGACGGATCTCCTCGGCGTTGATTCCTTGGGAAGAGATCTTTATCACAACTTCCTCAGTCTACTCAGCTGTAAATGATTACCTATCCCCGATGGGTAGGGTCCAGCTATGGGTTAAATAGCAAAACTCAGCAATGATGTAAAGAAATCAAGGATTAAACAACAAAGACGTAAATGGAACCTCTGGCAACAGAGGAGCTTCATCCTGCAGCCAGGTATTCAGCCCAATTGAAGGGGAAGACGGTCAGGTACTTGGAGGTCGTCATCCAGCAACTGACCACCACAACGACAGTAACCAGCAACCTGAGACGAGCTACAGAAGCAAACCAGAATCTTCTTCTGGACAGAAAACAAGGAAATATGGCGATGCAACATCAGAAGCAACCCAATGGAAAGAGGATACAGAAGATTGATCAACATCTGGAATGAGAGAAATAACACCCACAAACAGAACAGAGGCTGGCAGACCAAGTAAGGAACATAAAGAAAAAGAACAGGCTCTCCACAACAGAAAGAGAGGAACTGGAAAGAGAGATAACACCCAGCAACGAAGAACAAGAAGACGAACTAAGAGACGATACCACAGAAGACGACAGGGATGATGAGCTACCAAACAACGACACACGAAGAAAGAAGTAACAGAGAGGACAGAATGGGTAGAAAAGATCAGACAAGGAATGAAGCCAGATACAGAAAGGACAGAGATCCCCTCCATGAAAGCCTACAACACAAAGAAATAAAGGGAGAGAAAAAGTGAAGTTAGTGAAATAATGAGGCTAATACACACCACCAGTAGCACAGAAATAAATAACTTGGCATATGCAGGAGAAAGACTAGTAGCACCATCACAACCAACCCAACAGAAACCAAAACAGCAACTGCCTTGGAAAAACAAATCATGGTGATAAGGTCTGACTTGAGTAAACTGAAAGAGATGGCAGAAAAGAGGCGAAGGAGCAAGAAAAGGGAGGAACTGAACGAGAAATGCAAAGTACAGGAGAAGGGACTAAGCAACATAATAGAAGATATAAAACAGAGGCTGAAATCCAAAGCACATAAGACCCAACGGTACATGAACAGGAATTAAGGATACCAACAGAGCAAACTATTCAGGACCAACCATAAAAGACTATACAGCCAACTAAGAAGGGAAGACAACCACTAGGAAATTCGTGAAGACGAACTAAGTAAGAGACTGGGAAAACATATGGAGCAAATCAATATCACACAACAAACGTGCAACATGACCGCAGGAAGTAAAGGCAGAAGAAATGGGGAGAATAAAGCAAAGATTCACCAAGATTACGACAGACACAATTAGACACCAACTAAAGAAAATGCCCAACTAGAAAGCCTCAGGTCCGGGTGAAGTACATGGATACTGGTTCAAAAACTTCAAGGCCCTACACCCAAGAATAGCAGAACAACTCCAGCATTGTATCACAAATCACCATGCGCCCAAATGGATGACCACAGGAAGAACATCCTTAGTCCAGAAAGACAAGAGTAAGGGAAATATAGCCAGTAACTACAGGCCTATCACCTGCCTACCAATAATGTGGAAGCTACTAACAGGCATCATCACTGAAAGGCTATGCAACTACCTAGAGGATACAAACACCATCTCCCACCAACAGAAAGGCTGCAGAAGGAAGTGTAGGGGCACAAAAGACCAGCTCCTGCTAGACAAAATGGTACTGAAGAAAGTAAGAGAAAGGAAACCAACCTAAGCATGGAATGGATTGACTACAAGAAAGCCTTCGACATGATACCACACACATGTTTAATAGAATGCCTGAAAATATATGGGGCAGAGGAAAACACCATCTGCTTCCTAAAAAATACAATGCGTAAGTGGAGTACAATACTTACAAGCTCTGGAATAAGACTACCAGAGGTTAACATCAGGAGAGGGATCTTCCAGGGCGACTCACTGTCTCCACTACTCTTCGTAGTAGATGCTGGATACAAACTCAAGAAAGGAGGCAACTGAGTTAACCGTCTGATGTTCATGGACGACATCAAGCTGTACATGTAACACGACAGGAAGGAGGGAGAGGACTACTCAGCATAGAGGACTGTGTCAACATTGACAGCAGAGCACAGGGGCAATATCTGAAAACCAGTGAAAACGAGTGGCTCAGGAATGCATGGGAAGAAAGACTGATAAAAGTACACAAAGACCCAGAAATATACAGAGACAGAGAATGACCAACAGAACAGGCATGGCACAACAAGCAATGCACGGACAGTACATGAGACAGACTAAAGAACTGGCCAACAATGAAACATAGCAATGGCTAAAGCTGGAGAACTCAAGAAAGAAACAGAAGGAATGCTAACAGCAGCTCAAGATCAGGCACTAAGAACCAGATATGTTCAAAGAACGATAGATGGAAATAACATCTCACCCATTTGCAGGAAATGCAATATGAAAACGAGACCATAAACCACATAGCAAGCGAATGTCTGGCACTTGCACAGAACCAGTGCAAAAAGGGGCATGATTCGGTAACAAAAGCCCTCCACTGGAGCCTGTGCAAAAAACACCAGCTACCTTGCAGTAATAAGTGGTACGAGCACCAACCTGAGGGAATGATAGAAATGACTAGGCAAAAATCCTCTGGGACTATGGTATCAGAATAGATAGGGCGATATGTGCCAATAGACCAAACGTGACATTGATTGACAAAATCAAGAAGAAAGTATCACTCAGTGATATCGCAATACCATGGGACACCAGAGTAGACGAAAAAGATAGAGGAAAAATTGATAAATATCAAGACCTGAAAATAGAAATAAGAAAGATATGGGATATGCCAGTGGAAGTTGTACCCATAATCATAAGGACACTAGGCACGATCCCAAGATCCCTGAGAAGGAATCTGGAAAAACTAGATGCCAAAGTAGCTCCAGGACTCATGCAGAACAGTGTGCTCCTAGAAACAGTGCGCATAGTAAGGAAAGTGATGGACTCCTAAGGAGGCAGGATGCAACCCTGATTTCACTTTAGATAGTAACAAATCCTTCCATAGTCAATGATACTAATTCATGGCTAATTTTGTTTTACAAGATCCTTGTGATTTCTCACTCTCCTATGCACTTTGGAAGTCTATTCATTCTTTGCAGGATTTTAAGCTTGAAATCCATTATCAACAGATACGTATGACGTCCTAGTCATGGCGGGTGGTTTTGCAGAAGGCCACATACCTGTCAGTGGAATTGATGATATGATCAGAATAACAAAACCTGGTAAGTTTTTCACGGCAGGCTACTTGACCCGTTCCATAGTTTTCTGGTGTGTACAGGTTGCCTCTTAGGCTTCCTGCTACCTATCAAGTACAATAAATAATACAACAACAAATTCACAGTCAAAAGTCTATAAGAACTCTGAGTATGCACATTTTTTCTTTACCTAGGAAACATATAGGAATTTATATCAGCTACGTTTGAGTTTCCAAGCCTAACTGTCCAGATTTTCAGTGAGTGAACTGTATTCAGATATAAACTTTAGTAATTTTTTTGAAGGGGTGGGAGAACTCTGTTCTATAGACAAGCATTCTAGACATACAAATTCATTTTTGTTCTACTTATATCTTCATAAAGGAGGACTGGTCATCATCGCAATGAGGAAGAGCTTCCTACGCTGCGAGGAATACAAGGACAGGTTGATTCCTTACATGGATGAGATGGAAAGGCAAGGAAAGTGGATTAAGGTAATCTCAACACCAAAACCATGATCATCAGTGTCACTAACTTTATCAGCATTATTTTCAGGTATATATTTAAGGACGTGTTCATTCTCTAAGGTTAACTTGAAATTAATTAGGATTGAAAACAGGACCACTTTAAGCAAAACCTCACCTCGACATTTGGCACTAGGGTACGGCATGAGCCAATGACTCCATTTCTGTATTATTCTTATTCAAAATGAGCAAAAATTCACATGGCACACCAGAATAGCACGTGGATACGGGCGAAAAGAGAGAAATAAAACATATACAGAAAAAAAGGAGGAGAAAGAAGTCTCAGTACATTTGCAGATTACAACCATTTGCTGCTACCCACAATGGGCGAGACAGGGCTTCCCATAATACAGGCGTTATCTGCCATCTAACTATTGCCTTTATTATTTCTAATTAGAACTCAGGACTTTAACCCACTATCTAGACTGTCAAAATAAGTCTTCATGTTTTGGAAAGCCTCAGTTTAAATCAACTGAACAAAATTGTAAATAAAAAGACAAAGCTCACAATGTCCAGAGTAAATAAGAAAAGTTTCTGAGATCATTAGAAAGTGACCATAATCTACTCATAAATGCAACTCTGTATCAATAACATCTGTTACTTCAGCGAAATGTATCATAGATTATGATCGCTTCTCTACTCAGTTATCTGTCAGCTTCAAAAGATTAACTTTCACTTCTAAATGAAAATAACATCTTTTTCCAGGAAGACGTTGAATTCGTCGATGAATATGTTGTCAATGAGATTGGAATTCGTTTTACATACAAAGTTGTGTAAGTTCTTTCTGTTTATCAATTAACCAAAAAGGTGATATAATCCATTTCCTGTTCCATTTAAAGGAATTTTAATAAAACTCCAGCAAATTGTAAACCCTTTTATTTAACCGAAAATAGGCTGTACACAGTCATCCATACACATTGCTATTATAAAAAGAAATTATGTTTTTTCCCATTAGGCATTGCTAAAACCTATTTATGCAGATGCTTTCAAAATAGTTGATTGAGAAGTTAGCAATCAGAGTAGCAATCTAATATAACTAATGATTTGAGCACTCAGAGCAATAATCCATATTAAATAGTAAGTGCTTTATGATAACTAAGTCTAATCTAATCGAGCTGCCCTACAACATCTATTTGGAAGGCATTAACAGGGTTGAGAAGAGATACCTTTATCTTTTATTTTAATATGCCTTATACTCTAAGTAATAAAGCTCTATAACAGTTAAGTGAATAAGTCCATAATGTACAGGTAACATTTTCATTGATAATTACATCAAAGAGCTTCTGTTCATTAAGTATTCAAATTGCTCTAAGTTACCTTGTAAATAAATTCTTAAAATTATACATTTTTATTTGCCTTCATTATTTGTTACACAGCAATATTGCGACCCTTTCAGCAGTTTTGGATTTTCAGCAGCTGGCAGAGTTATTGGCTCATCTTTGTCTCCCTAAAAAGAGCCATGATACAAAATTCCCCCATCCTCTTTGAAGGTTTACAAAGTCAGTGTTATTAGAAACGTTACTGACATCAGTAAAAACTTTAGTGTGTTCTAATATTGACACACACACACACACACAAGAGAGAGAGAGAGAGAGAGAGAGAGAGAGAGAGAGAGAGAGAGAGAGAGAGATACAACCAATGCACTCATGCTGTTCAATAATAATTACCCTAAAAGGAAATTCAAAATATGAAACACTTATAGATTTCCTGGTTTAGGCAATTATTAGAAAAATTAAAGGAAATTTAGACACCAGCTATATAACCATGATCACTGGTACAGAACAATGGAAATACCCCAATCATAACCAAGACAATCTTACAAAGTCAAAAAGCAAGTAAGTCCATAGTATCGCATGTATTAATATTAACCAGGAATTCATGACTTGAAAGCCATGAACATTAATCATGGCATGTATAAACTTGACTCATTAATCTCAAAAGAAATAACCAAGGAGTTTAGTCTTAAGGATGGTGCTGGAGAGACGAGAATAAGGGAAAAGTCCCTGAAAGTTTGTCAAATTTGTAGTTGTTATCAGTTCTGATGATTAAGACATCTAAAAAGGGGATTTGTTATTGTTTTCCCAGTCTACTTTTCATTTTATGCTCGAGACCAAGGAATTTAATTTTTTTAGAAAGACATCAAAATATCCCCGCTCGCTTTTCCAGTATGTTAATATGTTGTCTACATAAAGTAGCCAAATCATATCTGCAGGTTTGATAAGGTTTATAATTACTGTTTCGAAATACTCAATATATAAGTTTGCTAAAACAGGACTAAACGGGTTTCCCATACTGCAACAAAATATTTTACAGTAAAAGTTATCACTAAAGGGAAAGACATTATTAGTGACACAGAGCTCTACAAGTTGTTTATTTCATTCAATTGTGTGGGGAAGTGGTCAGCAAATGGCTCAAGTTTATCTTTGAGTAACGTTAATACATCTTTTATGGGTACTTTAGTGAAAAGGGAGTCTACGTCTAGACTGAGAAGTTTTACGTCATGTATGAGGATATTTGCCGATATAAATTTCTTACTGGAAAAGCGAGTGGCATGATTTTCATGTCTTTCTACAAAAATAAATTCCTTGGTCCCGAGCATAAAATTTAAAATAGGATGGGAAAACAATAACCAAATCCTCATTTTAGATGTCTTAATCATCAGAACTAATGGCAACTACAAAATCTCTGTCTTCAGGAAAGCAACATTGTCACTTTCATACATACATTTTTACAGCTATCTTGACATTTTAGTTGAACTCGGCATAGCAAGTAACTTATTTCTTAGAGCCCTGAAAATTTGCTTCTTAACAAAGAACTTGAAACAATTAGAAATTAACTTATCTTCTTAAAATACTCCAAGCACATAATAGAAAAAACATACATAAACTAAAGAGTATTTTTACAAGCAAATAGAAAACAAATAGAAGGAAAAATACACAAACAAAATCCTAATCCCTCACGTGGATAATTTACGAGATATCACACAAACCTTTGGCACCTCCAATCCTTTCATATTCACTTATCCAAATACACTGGGGAAATCTTTCATTAACATTCAGTAGAAACTAGTTTCAAGAGACTTAAGGGTTTATGAGATCCCCTGTAGGGATTGTCATAAGTCATACTGTGGTTTCACAGGACAATTTCTCTCAGAAAAATTAATTGAACATAAAATGATCAGTTAGATATGGACAACATAGTTTTGTAATTTTCCATCATATAAATAACACAAACCATGCCATGGATAAGAACGTATCCCAAATTTTATACAAGAGCAGCTGCCTATACAAATGTCAAATGGTAGAACTTCACTGATAAAACAACAAGATAACAGGATCAACCATTCCAATGGAGCCTAGGACTCTGGCCATATAGACAATATCTTTCTTAAGGCAATGATGAAGTGGATTAAGACAATTAGCAGAACCAATGTCAGCTTAGCGTGACCCCAGGCATCTCCTAAGGACATGTATCTCCCACTGTATATATCACTAATGTAACTCCTTCTGTCATTCACTCGTTGATAAAGGTGGAAGTTAGTCCACTGAAATATAGCCCTTAACTTTAAACTAGTGAGTAGGGAAAAAAAACCATTGTCCCTCAACACCTAGGTGCTAATCCCCAAGTAGTCGATTTTTCTACCTGGGGATTAGCACCTAGGTAAAGGTGTGAAACTTCACACCTTTTAATGAGGTGTTAATTACTTTGAAAATTGACTATAAAGGTGTGAATATAACAAATAGGCGTGAAATTCCACAGGTTTCCCACTCTCTGTCGGCGCCGCGCAAAACTACAGAGATAAAAACCCTGATTTCAACTCTCACCCAAAGTTCCTCATACTGTAAGGAGGTAAAAAATTCTAATTTCAACCCTGACTCCAAAGTTTCTCATATTCTACGGAGGTAAAAACGCTGATTTCAACCCTGACACCGGATTTCCCTCAAAAACTTCCAATGACGTCACAAAAGTCTAAGGGTGACGATCCCAGATTTCATACCCGACGCTAATGACATCACAAAAATCTATGACGTAAAATCCCAAGGTTTCAACCCTCACCCAGAATTTCCTCCACTAGCCCCCAATAACGTCTTAAAACTTGAAATCACAGGTTCCAACATGTCCCCCGAATTCACTCCCAACGCAAATTTTTTTAAATCAATAGGGTACACTGAAAATTGACTTAACTTATTTCATGCATAAATAGGTTAAATGGAAATTCAGATTACATACAGAATTGTTATTATTTTTGTAACAAAAGTTATACAGAAATACATGGGGAGTAGTAAACATGAATTAATATTCCATACAAAGTCATACAAGAATACACTGGAAAAGGTGTACAAAAGAATACACGGACATGATATACATTCGTTTTACGAAAATAATACATCATTGAGACACATTGCTAGTATATAGCACACACATCCTCTCCAGTTTCCCGATCGTGTGCGAAAGATAATTCATCTAATACATCTAAGCTTTTAAATCTTGATAACAAGTTCTTCATATATAAATCTTCCACACATCTTTCCTCTAGTAGGGATAAATTCTTTTTCATAATGACCACGCAGGTGATTTTACCAATTTTTTTCATTTAATCACTGAATGTAGATAACGAAGGTAAATATTAATTCAACCATGTCATGTTAACTTGTCCACTTTGTCCAATACCGGCGGGGTAGATAACATATTTGACATGGTCATACGATGATTTAAATCATTCTTCCTTCAATTTCTTCACCGAAGAAAAAAGTGGTTGAACCTCATCTGATTGGTATCCCTGCTCAAACAGTCAGCATGATTCCTCATCTTTGGAATATGCTACGCTCTTTTGGGCATATTCATTATCTTCAAAAGGGGCACTGATGCCATATTGGGTTAATAAAGTAGCTACGGTGGGGAGATCTACTTCATCATCACATTCCCAAGAGGTAATATTTTCAGACCCTTCAACACCGCGATCACGAAGACAGGCGTATGTTGCACCAGCTCGAGAATATTGAAAGCCTGCAATCTCGGCGTTTGGATAACTTCAAACAATGTCTTCAAGCACACCGTAATTCCTGCATGTAAGACAACTAGTGGCCACTTCTAAACAAGTATTTCTCTTCCTGAACATATTTTCGGACAAGTTCCCGAAAACTAACTTGCGTCTTAATATTCCAATGGTTCAAGAGTTAATGAGCCACCAAATCCCGCAATTGAGCTTCCCTGCCCCCCTGACACTATGAGTCATTAAAGACACTCCCCTTTATCACAGTCACTGATTAAACAAGTTGTATCATGCCACCCTCCAAGACTCCCACCTGAAGATATGAATCATGCTAATGCCCGACCCACTTTCGAACTGTTATCTCAACCTCGTGATTAAACAAGTTGTGTCATGTAAAGGGTTAATCACACGATTAAACAAGCTGTATCATTTTCCCAACATGTTAATAAGGTACCCACACACCCGCCATTTTCCTCCACACACCCACCATTTCCTTTTTCATATGTCCCACCATCTTCCCATTTCACTGCATTACGCCATACTTCTATTTGTTTTTTAATAGCTGCATTCCTTCACATCCAATCTTTAACCCCTGCCATCTCAACTAAGTAGTGATAATTGAAAATATTATCAACGTAGCTCAGAGGTAGCTGCTCATTACGGCAATTCACCTGATGACGTAATAAGGAGGTAGACAAGGATCCGCCCACATGGACGATTTGGGGGGAGTGAGCAGACCTTTTTCTCTTAGCCTTGCATTATTCAATATATAGTAGGTGCACTGGTGCATTATTTTTACGAAGAAGACCCAGACTTTAAAAATATACTTACATTAATGATCACGATAAAAAAAGCATATAACCTTTATACGTTTATTGTGGTAAAACACTTGACATTTCCCTAAGGAATTTATTCAGGAATAATCATATCAATTTCATCAAAATTTCATAGACATAATGTTCCAGAATACTCCATTTATTTCTTGGCAAAAATACCATATATTGCATCTTGTCAGTGTTGTCCATTGCTCTTCAACATATTTGTTATGAGATAAGAATCTCGTATTTAATATTCAGTAAGCGTGAAACCCGGAGCGTCAAGGCAAACTGACAACACATTCAATCTCTCTCTCTCTCTCTCTCTCTCTCTCTCTCTCTCTCTCTCTCTCTCTCTCTCTCGACTCGTAACCTCTCTCTCTCTCTCTCTCTCTCTCCATTCTAACAGGTCATCAAATGAGAGTCAGAGATATGGAAAAATATAACATTTATTTAACAATGGAAAGATAATAACTCAAGTCTCACAGACTAACTAACTTAGTTAGACCCCCAATATGTAAATGTCTTAATCAGTAACTAGTCACACCAATCTCTTCCATATGGGACTCTCTGTACCCCCTAGGACTCTCGGTCCCCTTGCCAGAACACTTAGTTCCCTTGCCAGAATCGTCTGTTACGAAGACAGAACACACAATTAAGTATACGCACTTGTAAAGACAAAGTCAATAGCTAAATGAAGTATGACATCTATACAAGGTAATAAACAAGCCATCCTGTTGGCTAAAGTAATACAACACTTACCCATCTCCAGCCCAGAAATCACACACAGATAATCAAAAACTTTCGCAGAGCTATTCCCAGCATTCTGCCTTTCTCTCACGGACTTCTCTGAAAGTCTCCCCCATAGACTTGACTAATGATACCATTATCAAAGGAAGTGGCGCACACGTACATATGAATGCACACTTTGTCAACGCCCCATGTAACTGGTCGCAGCCAGTTTTTCAAAGGCACTTGAACAAGATCCCATGATCTCACACATAGCTACAGAACGAACGTTGACCCGCTTAACTATGCATTTTCATATCACCCCATCCCAGAAATGAATTATCAGCTTTCTCAGGTCGTTGCTTCGGCTCTGTCTCTATGGGAAGTCTGCGCATTCCAAAAAGGTCACAGCACATCACATTGGCATATTAAATATATTATTAATTATAGCCCCTTCCATCTCACAGAGCTCGGCCACCCAAAATTGCTAGCTCCTGCCTAGCAACTGGTCACAAAAGAGCTCATACATATAAGAAAACATTGGCCGGCTCAAAACAAAATAATAATAACTGCACGTCTCTGGCATTATAAAGTAAAGTGTTGTCACGCTTCATCTCAAATAACACTAGACGCATTTTCTCTCATTTTGAATTCTTGAATATCCCTCTTTGTCTGCAACTTCCAGCACAGACTGTAGTATGCTGTAGGAAGACGGAATGCCTCCCTCCCTGTAGAAGACTTCTAACGGCCTCTGTAGATAAAAAAAAACGCTGTAGAGCTATG
Source organism: Macrobrachium nipponense (assembly GCF_015104395.2). Classification (NCBI taxonomy): domain Eukaryota; kingdom Metazoa; phylum Arthropoda; class Malacostraca; order Decapoda; family Palaemonidae; genus Macrobrachium; species Macrobrachium nipponense. Next base: position 19,925,350 of record NC_087223.1, on the reverse strand, counting down.
TAGACTCGAAGAAACTCTCGTAATCACCCTGGATAAACGACAGCAACATCTCTGCACGGCTGGTGGACGTCTTGCTAGCGTCGGGGAACGACAATTATGGTGTGTTAGTATGTCAGTCAAGTCATCGGTCAATCAAAAAAGAATTAACCCCAGACATACTACTTCTATCAAATAATGACCTCAAAAAAGTCAGAAATACTAACTGAACGTCTCCCAATTAACTCCATTTAATATGACCACTAAATCACAAGTCATTATGACAACTCGCAAAGGAAAAAAAATACTAATTTCTCTAACTCAATTCTCCAAACTCATACATCAGCACACACAATCCAAAACGCACAGCAACTCCACGGACTTCTGCACTCACATTTCAAACTCGAATGTTATCATAAGTAAAAAAAAATGTAATGAGCCCAAGAAAAAAAATCATGTAACAAGCCCAGACCCAAAAACAAAAAATGTTCTCTCAAGCTCTGATATTACAGCAACTCACAAAATCAGTAAAAATCTCCAATGTTCAACAGCAAAAACCCCTTACTGCTCATATAAGTAATTACAATGAGACTTAATGTCAAACGCCCATTTATGTAAATCACAACCCCGATAAATTACAGCTCCCGTCCAAAAAGAAATGCTATTTAAAACTCAACCCCCAATTACATATCTCGTAAAAAAAAAGGGAGAAAAATAAAAAAAAGATAATCACGAGTAAACTTCCCAATCACAAAACACATAATATATGCATAATATACATAATCCCACGTTTTCCCCAAGAAATGCCACATGTATAGTAACGGAATTTTTGACATCGCACCTTTCATCGACTGGACACAGTGCACTTTCATGAAATGTTAAGGTCAACATTTCCAGATATTGCAAAACTCTGAGCCATCACCACTAGAAGAAAGGAATCAGCACACAGGACTCATCGCAGCGGTTTCAGCAAAAAAATCCTCCTGCGGACACATGTGCTCAAACTGCGGCACCAAAAAATGTCTAGTCAGACTCGAAAGTTCGGAAACTCATGATTCTCAAAAAAAGGTTCTCACTGAAATCACGTAAGCACATTTCACTCAATTAACTCCAGGATATGACTAATGTGCTCAAAGATTGTCTCGAAGACGTAACTCTCACATGACACTGCCTAATTATATAAAAAATTATCACCTATTCGGGATAAAAAAGCAACTACAATAAACTCGTAATTCAGAAATTATATGCCTCCAAAAATAACACACTTGTGAACATAAAAAATGCACAACATCTCCATAGGACCACAATGTAGTAATGCCACTCGCCTCCAATTAGTCACGAAACCAAAAAGAAAGAACCACAGAAATCTTCTCATGGCTCGAAAAAAAAACTCCCTGAGAAATTAAACCCCAAAAAAATCATAACCACAAAAAAGGTCACCCGCCAAAGATCGATGCCACCTCCATATATATATTTCACCATATTAATAATAAAACCACTCCAGTGATAAAAATATATCCTCCATTTGATTAATAACCACCCCCACCATATTCCCTCTTATTTCTCCAATAACCACGTGTTAATAAAAAACCACCACTCCAGGAATAAAAAATATTCACCTCTGTTTCGGCAAATAAAAAATACTTACCTCTATTTCACCAATAACTCCATGTGGAATCAAAACAAGTCTCCAAAAAATATATCTCCAAGCAGGATAATAAAAAAATGAAATCCCATCTCCAAAAAAATGCACTCAAAGCATCCAGCTGACCCACTCACAAATATTGCCCCATATATCTCCTCAAGAATGTGTCTCCATTTGCAACAAAGATGGCTGCAAAATAATTGAACTAAACATAGCTCTCACCACCATAGGCAAATATCAAATGGCCAAAAATATATCTCCAATATATTATATCTCAAATTATAACTCCAAAAAGGGATTTTGACGTAGGAAAAATCTATTTCTGGGCGAAGGGCCCGTGTCGCCCAGTGAAATAGGTTCCTTTAGCACTATTTCTAAGGTAAAATATTGTTATAATACCAGAGAACCACTAAATTGGAAATGCCAGAATATTCTGGCTCGCTCACCTTTATTAAAAGGTGTCGGTATGGTATCTGGGGCGAGTGAAACCACTACCACGGGTCCTTTTCCAATTAGCCTCTCCTGCATCAAAAAACCTCAAAATGAGAGGAGCCGACCTATGGGCTCACTACCTGCTACCATGTAGCTAGCGCCTGTGACGTCATACCTACAGATAGCACCCAAGCTTGGTGCACAGTTGAGGGGGAAAGACAAGGGTGGGATTTCACTGGGCGACACGGGCCCTTCGCCAAGAAATAGATTTTTCCTACGTCAAAATCCCTTTTCTGGGCTTGGCCGTGTCGCTCCGTGAAATAGTACCAGAGAAAATACCAAGCTTGGAAAAAGGAAGAATACAAATTACTTTCCAAAAGGATCAAAATGAAAAACAATTAAGGTTAGTTCATTATAATCTAGATAAGTTACAAACTAGTAACATAAAGAGTAAGTAACCTTAAAACTATCAAACAACATTAATGATCATAGTAAACAGACATTTGAGATAGAAGGTTCTTATGAACTAAACTTTATTTACAATATGTAACATCCAAGGACCAGTACGACAGTGACGTAACTGGGGCTAAGGCAAGAATGCTAATGAGGCTGAGGCCGGAAGGAAGGAGAAGGCAAAGGAGAGACATAAGCTGAACTACTGACTACTATCACCGTCGGTACCGGGGGAAACTGTGTTTCCCGCCGCCACCGCCGGGTACTTAAGAGCTTCCAAGGACTTAAGGTAATGGCGTTTGAATACTGTCGGAGATTTCCAGCCAGTGTACTTCTTCAGATCTTCAAAATTCATATGTTGGAAAATGTTTATTGAGGTAGCTATAGCTCTAATATCATGTACCCGTGGGAAGGACTGCGGGTTGGCTTTTTTGATAAAATATAAGATTTGTTGCCTAATAGCTTTTAGGGAAATAGTGCCACCTTTTTCTCTAATAAATAGAGGTCCAGAAGATTTCAGAGTTGTCCTATTTAAGTAAGCTTTCAATGAAGTTACCGGGCAGAGATGGGTCCTGTGGAAGCGGAACGATTTTCCACGGGGCCCACCTATCTAATGGATCCTCATTTTTGGCAAGAAACTGTCGATCTGGAGAAAGTAACACTTCCCCTGAAGGGAGAAATTCTATATGACCTGAGTCTCTAGATAAGGCCGACAGTTCTGAAATTCTAGCTCCTGAGGCTAAGCTTATGAGGAATAGAGTTTTCCTCAATAGGGACTGATAATCACACGAGGTGTTGTTAGTACCTGAGGCCAACTTAACCCTTAAACGCCGACTGGACGTATTTTACATCGACATTTTTTGTCTCTCGGATGCCGACTGGACGTATTTTACGTCGACATACAAAAGTTTTTTTTAAAATTCGCGGAAAAATACTTTTAGGCCTACCAGCCGAAAAGTCTTGAATCACGCGCCTTGGGGGATGCTGGGAGTTCACTGATCAAGGTGTTGTTTTGTTTACAATCGTTACGCAGGCGCGCAAGCGCGAATTTCTTTCTTGCCGTACTAAAAAGTATCTGTGACACATCTCGGAAATTATTTTGTCACTTTGACATAATTTTTTTACCATTTTAAATTAGCCGTTACATGGAGTATTATATATGAAAATGTGCGCATTGTTATGTAGAATACAACAAAAAAATATTCATGATTGTAGCTTTTATCAGTTTTGAGATATTTTCATATAAATAACGATAAGTGCAAAAATTTCAACCTTCGGTCAACTTTGACTCTACCGAAATGGTCGAAAAACGCAATTGTAAGCTAAAACTCTTATATTTCAGTAATATTCAATCATTTAACTTAATTTTGCAACTAATTGGAAGTCTCTAGCACAATATTTCGATTTATGGTGAATTTATGAAAAAACTTTTTCCTTACGTCCGCGCTGGTAAACTCTTCCGAAAAAAATCATACATGCGATTGTGGTAATGTTTGCACCATTTTAAATTATTTAGCCGGTTACATAACGCCTATATTAAATGAAAATGTGCGAAATTTCATGCACAATACAACTAAAAACAACCCATGGTTGTAGCTTTTAATCAATTTTGAAATATGTTCATATAAAAAATGATAAGTGACAAATTTTCAACCTTCGGTCAATTTTGACTCTACCGAAATGGTCGAAAAACGCAATTGTAAGCTAAAACGCTTATATTCTAGTAATATTCAAGCCTTTACCTTCCTTTTGCAACAAATTGGAAGTCTCTAGCACAATATTTCGATTTATGGTGAATTTATGAAAAAAATAACATTTTCTTTACGTCCGCGCGGTAACTCTTCCGAAAAAATCATATGTGCGATTGTGGTAATGTTTGCACCATTTTAAATTAGCCGTTACATAATGTTTTATATATGAAAATGTGCGCAATTTCATGTATAATACAACAACAAATAGTTGAAGGTTATAGCTTTTCTCATTTTCGAAATATTTGCATATAAATCACGATAAATAAAAAAAAACCACGTTCGGTCAAATTTGACTCTACCGAAATGGTCGAAAAACGCAATTGTAAGATAAAACTCTTACAGTCTAGTAATATTCAGTCATTTATCTTAATCGTGAAACAAATTCGAAGTCTCTAGCACAATATTTAAATTTATAGTGAATTTAAAAAAAAACTTTCCTTCCCTCCCGCCGGCGCTCGGATTCTTCTGCACAAATCGAAATGCGTAAGTCCCATTCTCGGAATATTTGCTCCGTTTCATATTAGGCATTTCATGGAGTTTTATATATGAAAATCTGCGCAATTTCATGTAGAATAAAACGAAAAATATTTGAAAGTTGTAGCTTTTCTTATTTCCGAAATAATTGCATATAAAAAATATATATAAAAAAATTCTACATTCGGTCAACTTTAACTCGTCCGATATGGTCGAAAACTGCATTTGTAAGCTAATATTCTTACAGTATAGTAATATTCAATCATTTTTCTTCATTTTGGAAAGAAATTGAAGTGTCTAGGACAATATTTAGATTTATGGTGAATTTTTGAAAAAAATATATGTTTACGTCCGCTCGTTACAAATTCATGCATTATTTTGTGATAATATTTTCTCTGTGTTGCTTTTATCGTTTTACAATGTGTTATATACCAAAATGATTGCAATTTAGTGTACATTACAATGAAAAAAAAGTAATTTGTTACCTTTAACCGTTTTGCGCACAGCGCGATTTGAATACAATTATATATGATATTTTGTTTTTGTGCTATCATATATCGCATTATTTATATATGATAATGATAATTTTTTTCATTTCTGATGGTTGCATACTAAACTTCAGGCAATAAAAAAAAAAGGAGCCAAAAATGAACTCTTAATCTTAAAAACTAAGCGCGCTGTGATTTTTTGAAAAAAATATTTTTTCCGCTTCCTCGCTCACTCAGAAACGTCTCCAGCACACGGGAGACATTTTTTTTTTACCGCTTCGGCGTTTAAGGGTTAAGGACATCATTTAAGAACCAACACACTGACTTGGGCCTTTCAGTAGGTCTGAGCCTGGCGCAAGCTCTGGGAATGGAAGTAAAGGATGATTCCGTTAGATCTATCTTGAATCCGAATTGGAAAATCTTTTTCAGGGGTGATTTGGTAGTAGTGATGGTACTAGCTGCCAAACCTTGTTCAAACAATGACCTGAAAAAGGAGATTGCCAGGTTTGTGGTCATGGTCCGTACATTAGATTCGTTCAGGAACCTAGCCAGTTTTTTAACTGCTAAATCGTATTGATGAAGGGTTGATTCACGTTTATCTGATTCCAAGAACATGATGTTCTGAGGATCGATATCCGCATCCCTCTGAGCTGCAAACTTCATGAAGTCCATAAAGTTAGGGCTTTCTGAAGTCCTGAGGAAGCGAACACAGTCCTCGTTTGTACTAGCTGTGACAGCTTGGGGTTGGGAATCCGTTGAGGGCGGAGACCCAACTCCAGGAGAAGGGGGAACCAATTGGTCTTGGGCCAATTGGGGGCTATCAGAGCCACCTGACCCTTGAATGTCCTCAGCTTGTGCAGAACCTTCATGAGAAGATTCACCGGAGGAAAAAGGTAAATCTTGTTCCATTGATTCCAATCTATAGCCAACGCATCCGTGGAGTAAGCCAGAGGGTCCAGGTTGGGGGCCACATAACAAGGGAGTTTGTTGTTCGATTCTGTGGCGAAGAGATCCACCTAGAGCCCCGGTACTAGCTGACATACCCAACTGAATGACTTCTTGTCCAGAGACCATTCGGACTCCAGTGGGACTGAACGTGATAGCGCGTCCGCCACCACGTTCTGTATTCCGGCAAGGTGAGTGGCTGATTAGGTGCCACTTGTTCTTGCCTGCTAGTGAAAAGATGGCTATCATGACATGGTTCACATGGCTTGATTTTGAACCTCCCCTGTTGATGCAGTGTACTACCACTGCGCTGTCGAGCACCAGCTTGATATGAGATTTCTTGGCTGGGCGAAGCTTCTTCAGGGTGAGGAACACCGCCATGGCTTCCAGGACATTGATATGAAGCTGGCGGAATTGAAGGGACCAAGTACCTTGTACCTTCTTGTACTGTGAGTATCCTCCCCAACCTGTTAGTGACGCATCTGTGTGGATCACTAAGGCCAGTGGAGGAAATTGTAGTGGAATTGTCTTTGACAAATTCTTGACCTCCGCCCAGGGGTGGAGACGTTTCCGTAAGATCGCCGGAATCGGAGCTAACCTGTCCCGGAATCTTTTGTTTGCTTTTGAACGCCAAACCCGATTTATATCCTTCAGTTTGGCTTTCAATAGGACATCCGTCACTGAAGCAAATTGGAGAGAACCTAAGATCCTTTCTTGGTTTCTCCGGGACGTCTGTTTGTATTTCAGAAATTGTCTAGTTGCCTTGGCTATTTCTTTCCTTTTCAATGGCGGGATTGATAGAGTATGCGAATCCAAGTTCCAATGAATTCCCAGCCACTGGAAACGGGACACCGGGGTTAGCCGGGACTTTGCCCTGTTTATCTTGAATCCTAGGTATTCGAGAAAATGGATGACCGTGTCTGTAGCCTTGCGGCAATCTTCGATGCTTGAGGCCCACACGAGCCAATTGTCCAGATAGGCTACTACCATAATACCCTGAGACCTTAGTTCCTGGACTACCGTATCCGCCAACTTTGTAAATATCCTGGGGGCTACGTTGAGCCCAAGGGGCATTACCTTGAAGGAGTAGGCTTTGTTCCCTAACTTGAAGCCTAGGAACGGACGGAAGTGCCTCGCTATCGGGACATGATAGTAGGCGTCTGTAAGATCTATAGAGGTGGTGACGGCCCCACGGGGAAGTAAGGTCCGCACCTGTGAAATGGTCAGCATCTTGAACTTGTCGCAAAGAATGAATAAGTTTAGACGGGACAAGTCTAAGATTACTCTTCTTTTGTCTGAGTCTTTCTTTGGCACGCTGTTTAAGATTTTATAGAAAATTTATTTGTTTCTTATTTGCATATTAAAGTAGTCCTTTAAACCCCCGTGCCATACTAAACAAATTCTAAAAGGAACATGGGAGTTTAAAGGATTGCGCAACACCTAGATGGCTCTGCTGGCTCTTTTACCTGTTTCACTTCGTCCTCCTCATCCTTGATTTTTTATGGAAGAACGATGGCCTTTGCATTTCGCGATTCTTGGAGGAGAAAAAAATGTCTACCTCGACCCGCAACGAAGCAGAAAAAGGAGTTCAAGCTCAGGTTCCAACTTGGAATCACTGGATAACATTTGAAGATAACTGGTGAGCTCTACTCCCTCGCAAGAGAATGCTTTTTATAATTGAAGAAGCATCTACATTAACTATGTAATGTTTCTTGCCGACCCACCTGTCTCTGCCTCTTCCGTCGTCGTCTTTGAAGCCAAAGTCATCAACACTTCTATGGAGTCAATGGTTGAACCTTTCCTGCCCAGTAAGTTTCCTACGATTTGTGGCGTATGGTAAAGCTTAGGTTAGGGGGTTTTTAATTTTTAATTATTACCACTCTTTCAGAACCTGTAAATTTTCTATGGATTCTTGTTGATATTGCTATCTATAAAGGTGTATATTTTTTGGAACTTTGTTATTACCATTTGTGTAATTGCTCTTTGATTTTAGGCAGTTGCTAATTGTTAAGGAGGACAGTGGTTTAGTGGAAGACACTGATTCAATTTCTTGTTTTTTCACGCAGCTGATTTAGGTAATTTCAGTGTTAAGTGTCAATGATATACACAATTTTTTTTTCATGAGGATAGTCTTTAATTTAATAAATATTGTTGGACTCGATAATGATAGCCTGTTGTTGTTGTTTTCAGAATCCATAGGTTTTCAAAAATTTCCATGAGTGAAGGTCTTTCCACCACAAGCAATAGTTGTCTATTTATGATTAGCGATTGGGAACAGGACTTCAGCCATCGGAGTTGTATCTATGCCATTTCGTAATCTTAACTTTCATACGAATAAATAATTTTAAAGAATTTGTGTTTTTATTTAACTGTGAAAGAAAGCATTCAAGGTTACGAGCAACTCTTGTGTAAAGCTCTTGGTTTTTCTATAAAGTTTTTGAAACACGCTGAACAAGCGACCTTGAAATTTTAAATGTTTGACTCTTGACACTGCTCCTTTTTGAAGGAGATCGCAGGAATACTCTATCAACTCCGCTGTTGGTTCCTGATAGAAGGTGTTGGGTGGAGGTGGACCTTCGATCCAACTCCAGCCCAGACCCTTGGATACAATACTTTGTGCCCAATTGCTGAACCTCCAACGATGACGAAAGAGGCACAGCCTCCCTCCTACCTGGGAGTTCTCATTGGGTTGCTGATGGACGGCCTCCACGTCCTCCGTGTGCACCTCTGCCTTGGCTGGTAGCTCTTCCACCGCCTCGTTGACGAAAGGCGCCTCTAGATCTGCTGCCCCTACCGAACCTATTGAATGCCTGAAATGCCTGGTTTTCAAAGGTTGGGTTAAAGGCTGGGGAAACAGCAAAGGAAGTTGACGCCTGCGGCTGTTGTGGCTGTGTCAACAGCACAAACTGCTGTTGGGGTTGGCTCTTAGAGGTAGAGGGTTGGGGAACCGGTACTGCCTGAACCAAAGCTTGTTGCTGGGGTGCCTGGAAGGGCTGGAACTCCCTAGGCTTTTTCTTTGCTTTGGGATTCGTAGTGGAAGACTCCGATTTTCTTTTGGAGACTAATCCCCACCGAACCCGCAGGCTTTGGTTCAACCTAGCAGCCTCATGTTGCATCTCATTGACTGCTGAGGCTGGAAAAAGATCCGCACCCCATATAGAAGAGGCCAGGAGTTTGTTGGGTTCGTGCCTGATAGTGGATTCTGCTAGGACATGCTTCCTACAGTTCCTTCTAGCCACAACAAAATCATACAAGTCACATTGCATACTTAGCAATTGTGCCTTAGCAATGATCTTGAACAACGGTTCTTGTGAATACACAAGAGCTGCTGCTTCTGTCATGACTAGAGCGTTGAGGGACCTCGCAAGCCGTGTCCTAGCGTCGAATTCCGTCTGGATGAGCCCATCAGACAGCCTGGGTAGTCTCTCACTAAATAGAGAGATGGCACAGTCAGGTTTAAGCTTGCCAACTGAGAAGGTTGCTGGTAAGTCTACCCATAGGTCATCTGTTCCAGGAAGTAGCAGAGATGTTGATTCCATCTCCCGGAGCTGTGGCATAGGCTCATCTCTCATTGCAGCTTGCAGAGTGAGTTCTGCCACTTTAGATGTGAACGGGATCGGGGTGTCCTCATCCACAGTAAAAATTGTGAATGGACTCCTGAAGGCTGTGACCTTAGTGTTAACACACTGCCATTCATCAAGGTTACGGATCCAAGCCTGCTGAGCTTGGTCCCGAGAGAGGATGACCGTCTCTTTCGGGACCTTGTCCTCCCTGATCAAAGCAGATACCGTAAGATGGACATAGCCTATGAAAGGGGCCTGCAACCCTGGTGGGTAGAACTCGAAGTCCTCAATCCTTCGAGTTCCTCAGCCCTCAATCGTAAGCATTCCGTTTACGAAAGGTGCATAGTTAGCGAACCTCCATGGGTTGCTTGGGTGGAAGGGAGGGAGAGTGGAGGAGTCCGGCTTAACCTGGCCATGGGCTATTTGGCCGGGTTGTTGAAGCCCCGACGCTACACCTTGTTGGAGACCTGCGACTATGGTCTCATGTGTAACCAGCCTTTCGAGGATTTCTTGGAACTTGGTATTGACCAAGTTTCCAACCAAGTTCCCCATTTGCTGCATCATATTGGATGCGAATACCTTAGGTATCGCACCTTTAGAGGTGCATGCCACAGGATCTGAGGAGGAAGAGTGGGTTCTCTCCTTGAAAGACTTGGTCTTCGAGCCCTTGGAGAGAGACCCATGTTTGGGTTTGTCCGCTCCGGGGTGGTGAGCCGGAGCTTTATGGACTTGGCTGGTGTATGATTTTCTGGGAAGGGGCTTTGGCAGCAATTTAGAGTTACGCTTGCCCTTGACTTTAGGGATCGCCGAGAGGGATTTAGATCTAGGTGATGGAAATCCCCCAGAGAATCCCTGGAAGGAAGTAGAAGAGGAAGGGGAAGAAGGTCTAGACGTGCCCAAGGAGAGGCCTTGAGCACCTACAAGACTTGCCGCATTAACATCCTTACCGTTGCCCATGCCGTCCACTGTCATGGGCTCGATGTCCAGATCCTCTGCGACCTCCTGCGCCGAAGCCTCCTCTGAGTGTTGGGCCACTGTGTCTTGAATAGATGCTATGATGGGAGCTGCTACTTCGGGGTCTACGTAGCCTGTACTCTTCTCCCCGGGAAAGATCAAAGTGGCCATCTCTTGAGAGAGGATGTATGGCTTCGCCTTGCCTACATTCCGCCCGAAGCCGCCCACCCATACCTTGAGGGTGGAAAGAGCTGCATCCCGAACAGACTGGGCTGCCTTCCACCCTCGATACTCGCGGAATTCTCCCTCGGGAAATCGCGGATATTTGCACAAAAATCGAAGATATTTCCGCAAAAATCGCGAATTAAACAAAAAAATCGCGGAAAAATTCTTTTCTTCAAAAATCGCGAATTATTTCTCAAATTTTCGCGAATTTCGCGCAAAAAACGGAAGCAAAAGAAAAAAAAGGAAAAAACGCCAAAATCGCGGGGAAAACAGGGAAAGAACTCCAAAATTGCGGAAAAAAAGGGAAAAAACGCCAAAATCGCGGGAAAAAAAGGAAAAATCGTCGGCGGCGTTTTTCGGAGATTTTTCGGTGCCGAAAAATCTCCGAAAAACTCCAACGATTCTTTTTCATTTCTTTTTCCTGGCGATTTTGGCGCTTTTGTTTTCTTATTGCCGAAAAATCTCCGAAAAACGCTTAAATCTCGCGAAATAAAAAAGAGCGGCGGCGTTTTTTCGGGGAATTTTCGGCGCCGAAAATTCTCCGAAAAAACGTCAAAAACGGCGATTTTCGGAGATTTTTCGGCGTTTATCGGCGCGAAAAAATCTCCGAAAAATGCCAAAATCTCCGGGAAAAAAAGTGGGAAAACATCGTCGGCGACGTTTTTGCTACGACTAGACTCCCTTAATAAATTTTATGCTCTATATTTCTTGAGAAGTTTCTGTATTGGATTTCCATCTCTTCTGCTTTTCAGGGATCCCGTTGGACATTCCAGGCCACACGCATGAACGGTGAAATTGGCGGCTTTACAATTAAACCAAATCAAATGCAGGTGAAAGTTTTGAACTATTTCCATGAATTTGTGTGCAATAATGTAATTTTTCAGTGTCAGTTGGTGGTGCAGTAATCAAATCTCTGTATTTTAGTTGGTCTTTGCTGTTCACAGCACAACTTGCATAGCTGTGATTTAACTGAGGTTGTTCTTGAAAGAGAAGGCTAAAGTATAAGTTAAGGGTTTGTTGTTAAACAGATGTAATGTCGAAATGTAAATGTTTTCTTTTTCAAATCTGTACTTTCTTAATTCTGATTTGGAACTCAGATTCACAAATAGACTATAAAGACAAAGCACAGTCATTTGTTTGTTTTGACAATACATATTTAGTTTTAAAAGAAATTTTTCTTGTGAACTAACTTTATACCAGTCACATATAAAATGCTAAGTATTTAGGTATTTAAAAAAAGGAATTGTGGGAATTTAACCCAATATCTGTCAAATTTAGATGTCATTAAAAGACATGAATTACTCACAAATATCTGTTAGTTGATAGATAATATAGGTCATCCAAGGTACAATGTATAATATACTATTTTTTCATTGTTAGTTCGGTAATCACAATACATACAGTACATAGTGTTTAAGAAACATTTATCTGTAAAGTCAAAAAGGCTTTTTGCTCATGCAAAACATTTTTTTTTTTTCACATTTCCAGGTCGTAAACCCTGTCCTGATTTTGATCCTGATCCCCATATTCGATTCGTTCATATATCCTATACTCGGCAAGTGTAACCTACTGAAGAGACAACTACCTAGGATGTTTGTCGGAGGTCTTTCAGCTGGCATTGCCTTTGTGGTGTCGGGTATGTTGGAACTTAAGCTTGAGGTAAATATTCAACTGGTGAAGAGCTATTTTGTGCACAGTTGTCGTGCGGTATTTTCTGTTAGTTACAAACCACAGAAGCCACGTTGTTGTAACTGTTGTGAAAAAAACAATAACTGCTGCAAATTTTATATGTAAAAAGTTGTGTAATTGAATCATTTCATTTTAGTTTTTTAGCCCTGTAAAGTTAAGCATTAAGCCTTCGTTTATCGTTTCAGAGCACGTATCCAGTTCCTGTTGGACAAGGTGAAGCTAGACTGTCATTCATTAACATCTTGCCTTGTGGTGTTACCTTCTCACCTGAATGGGATGAAAGTGTGACCCTAACTAGCATGGAGCAGAAGGCAAGTGAATTCGTATGGTTGTTTCATGGTTAAGTTAGATATCTTTTGGTCAAATTATATCACAAGAAAATCATTTTAACCTGACTGATGAGTTATATTTCTAGACTTGAACAGCTAGTTCATATACATGTCAGTTAATTGTTGTTGCAAAGTGGTTTGATGAGTATCTGAGGTTTCACCTGGAGAAGTTGTCCTTAAATAAGAATTGAAAGTTGTAAGATAGGAAGTTTGATACATTAGCAAGATGAGACCAAAAGGAACAAATAAAAAGTGAAAGATGGATACTAGTAATGGTGTCTATAGTGTTCAAGGCACTATACTGTATTAGTACCTCCCTACTGAGGTATATATTCAGCATGAATGACATTAAACACTGCCACTAGTTTGTTACCAATATATAATGTCTTCTTTTGAATTAGCAACAGTCCGCAAATGGAAGCTACCACCATATTCAGTGGATAAGCCCAAATTTCGGATATGAATAAAAAACCTGTGTAATAAATACATTTTATTGGTTAAATATAAAAGGTTATCACTGAGATGAGAAACTTGCTTTCATATTCAGTTAATGATGAGCAAAACTTGCAGATATTTTTTTAAAATGTGTTGTAAAGGCAGAAATTACGAAACGATGTGTAAGCAATGATGCTTATTTTCATGATTTGGTAATTAGTTTATATGTTTTATGTTATACGAATTAGATGATCTTTATATCGTAAGATGTTCCACTTGAATAGTTCTTAATGGCAGTTTATTTTCGAGGTTTATTTGCAAGCTTAGTAGTGGAGGCGTAATGTTCATTGAGAGTATCCTAGCTTGTTGTAATCTAAGTATTGTGAACAATAAGGGTACCGAGGTGCTATTTAATTTTTAATTATTACATTTTTAATTATTACATCTTTGCAGTTCTGTTGAAGAATGAGGTGACTTTTTCACTGTATAAAATTTGCAAGTAAAATTTAACAGTTTTTGTGTCTTTTCAGAAATATGAAAGCGTGCCTCTGGATAGACCAGGCAGTATTCTGAATGATCTTCATGTCAGTATTTCATTTGACAATACAGCCTGTGGAGAAGTGACCGAATACAACGAAGGTCCTATGACCGTTCAAGTTGTGGACAAAACGGTCAGTTGCTTTTGAAAGAGTACAAATGATATGAAATGTTAATTGTTAGTGTGTGAAAATACACTGATGGTGGAAGTCTGGATGTGTGTGTGTATGTATGTGTTTGTTTATAAGTAATGTTTTCATCCCTTGAAGAAGTACAATATACTAAATGTTACCCAAAACAGTGTTTGTGTGTTCTGTATATGTGTTTATGTCTGGAAATAATAACTGAAGTTCTTGATGAAGAAATACAGTATGTTAAGTGTTATAAAAAAAAGTAACCTTAACTTAATCTTACCAAAGTTATTAGTTCATTAATTTCAAGATTCTCTTGTAGGCATTTACTGCAATGATAACAGCGAGTGACCACAAAGCAATGATCGTCAATGTGAACCCACCGGATGAATATGAGAAACCGACAGCAGGAAACCCTAGCGTTAGGTAAGGTTTCATTTAGTGGAACTAACTGTTCACCAAATTTAGGTGAATTGTTGATCCCTTTGGAAATTTTAAAATCATGATGTCTTAATACCTAGCAGACTTTACATTAGCATCTCCCTTCCTCCATATCTTCAAGTCAATTTTTCAGAACTTTTGGAAAAATTAAGCTCTATACTCTACTTATTACACTTATTAATTAATTATACTTATTAATTAATTATGAAATTACAAATGATTGTCATAAGTTTCGTTACACTAATGTTATTTTTTAGAGATTCGGAACAAATGTTGCCATATCTCTGGAAAGCAAAGTCAGGGCAATTTGGTTGGGTATAAAAAATCTATAAGATTGTTTTAGAACACTTGCATAAGAATATTCATCTAGTTTGAGAATGGAAGGGACAATGTGGTTCGGCACTGATGCAATGTAAACGAGCTTTGGACTTCTGCACTTGGTATATCAACAAAACAAAAGCAAAAGTGAAACTGCTTTAAGCAGTCGGTATATCCTAAATTTAAAATACAGTAGTCTTGTAGACTAAAGACTTCGATCTCCTCAGAATGCTGTTCAACCTGGACCCCAGCATACCCTTCAATTCTTCCGTACTCTTGAAGTTGCCGGAGGATTCACTGTCTTACAACTTCTACATCTCTAATTCTGATGAAGGTCATATATCAGGCACCAAGTTTCAAACTATTGAGCCTGGAACGTAAGTTGACTAGAATTGTGCTATTTCTTTATTTTGAATTAACTACCTTCAAGTCTTCATTGTTGATGTCTTATGTTGATATTTACTTTACGTTATCTGCGGATATTTTGGTCAAATATGAAAATGTAGCCAAGAATTTGCATAATAGTCGAGTAGTAATTTGTGTTTTCAGGCAGTGTTCGTATTATGATCAATATATTGTATTTCTATCATTACGTATTTCTCCTCTGTTTATCAGGTATAATGTGTTCTTGCCAACTACCAAACTTGGTGAGCATGAAAAAGAGCCTATTGGTGAAATTACTGTTAAATTTGGTGGCGTCTACAATTTCTTGGTTGAGAAGCCCTTAGTAAAAGGTGGAAATGCTGTACGTATATAACAATTATGTAGATTCATTGTATGTATATAACAATTATGTACTATAGTCATTGGTTAAAGTTTGCCCCTAAACTATTATAAGACGAGTTAGTGTGTTTTTCTCTAATATAGAAGACTGAACGTAAATTATAATCCTCAAACCAATATAAAAATTATAGAACACCAAGTCATTTTAACCGTTTAGAAATGTTGTGCATAATAATTTTTGGGAAATAGTGTTTTGACAAAAGCTGATGGTTTGAGGGTGCTTAAGAACTATAAATAATGTCTGAAATATATATATTTTTTGCAGAATGTGACAGTATACCAAATAACTGAAGAGAATTCAGTCCATATGCTTTGGCTGATCCCACAGTATTTGATCATCACGATATCGGAGGTCATGTTCTCCATTACTGGTTTGGAGTTTTCCTTTACGCAGGTAAGGTTCAATTTTTTTTAATTGTCTCCAGATTTCATTACAAGGGATGCCATGTCTGTTTAGCCTAGTACAGTTTTGTTTTCCTTACCAGTTTCACACTTCATGGAAATTTGTTGTCATGGCTATACTTGTACAGAAGTACCTGTATTAAATTGAAAGTACATACGTATATACATATAGTAAAGAAGTTAAGAAATAAATTGATAGATGTTAAGCAATATTTTCAGTAAAATTCTATTCTGCAATGGACATTAATAACTTTGATGAAGTTTTACTAGCTATACCTTTTCGTACCTTGGACTTATAAATCTAGTGAATGTACAGTTTACTTTTACATTCATCCATAATTATCAAGAACTGCAGATTGGTCATGGTGAGCTTGTATGTGTTAAAAATGAAAATTCTTCAGAAACATCTTGCAAACCACGCCAATTTTTATGATTCTTCTGATATTTTAATGTCATTCTAGTTTCATTGAGGGACAGTTTTATTTTATGCCGTCAAAAACATCTTGCAAACCACGCTAACTTTTATTATTCTTCTGATATATTAATGTCATTCTAGTTTCATTTAGGGACAGTTTTATTTTATGATGTCCGGCGGATTTGTTCCTCTTGCCAGTATTTCATTGTCGCTTGATTTTTACACCTTTTTGTGAACAGGGCAGGTGGTGTTGATTTAATGTGGATGAATGTGGTGGTAGTTTTTCTTGGTTGGCCTTTGGTTTTTAATGTTTTTATTGAAACCTTTATACATTCAGTTTATTTCAAATGGATATACAGAAAAATTAACTTGCTTCCAATGTGATTTTATGCTGTACTTTTATTTAATAGTTTCTAATTTTATTTAATATGAATAGAGGAGTATTAAGAGGCTAAAAATGTGAAAAATTGGGATCCTTTTGCCTCGGATATTTATTTGAATTTGTTTCACAGGCACCTGCTACAATGAAGTCTGTCCTCCAAGCTGCTTGGCTTTTAACTACAGCCTTTGGGAACTTGATTGTTGTGGTTGTTGCAGAGGCCAAGTTTGTTAAGAGACAGGTAAGTTTTATATATTTGTATAGAAATAAGGAATGATAGTTCTGGTTTTTACAAATTTTGACTGGTGTTACTGCTAGTTTGAATTTACTAGAGGTATTTTTTATACCATGATTCTCCATACACTTCTTATTGATATATTCTACAATTCTAAAGCAGCAGAAATTATTTCTTAGGCAGTAGAAATGAGAGCAGGAGTGTAGGGGACCTAAGTGTGATTTGCTTATGATGTATTATATATTGAAACAATATTGATCTTAGGTAAGGAAACCTCATGCCTAAATGTGACAAAAACAAGGTAAATCAAAACTTATTACTGTGAAAATAGTAAAAAAATATCAACGTCATGGATGATGAGTAGACAAACATTTACAAATGTATCATTTATTAAATAAATCAAATACTGCAATTATATATTTTCAAAAAATGTATATAAATAACAAAGCATTTGTATATATAAAATGATGATAGTAATTCAAAGTAAAACCCAAAAATATTGAAAATTAATAAGAAATTGTATGTATGTAATACACTTGTTTTCTCTCTAGCAACAGTTCATGCATACTTATGTATTACCAGTGGCCAACATTCCACTGAAGTCTTTGATAAAGACATACATATCATGTCTACACTGTACAGGCACAGCACAGCCTATAGACAAACAAATTATTTTGTCAGTATTTAATGATTGTAAAATTTTCACAATTTTCACAACTGCAACTGTAATCATTCCATTTTAAATAAACCAATTGTAATATTCTCGCAATATAAAATCCTTTGGTTCACAAGCTATTGAGGTTTCCTGTTGTAGTAGGTAGGTCTTGCAAAGTTTTTTCTTTTTGTGACCCCATTAACTTGTACTTCTGTTACCTTGTATAGAAAGAGGCCCAAACTCTTAGTTGTACCTGCAAATAGTAAAAACAATTGGAGTTACATAGGCAGAGATTATTTAGCTAATGCTAGGAACAATCATGTTTTAAGCTTAAACTGTGATAGTATAAACATTGACATGCATTTAAATGTCTATGAAAAGTATTCAACATACATTAATGATAATTTTTGCGAAATACAGGCACGAATAGAAATGTAGATCGAAAGCAAGCCCTGATAAGAGAGTTCTAAAAGTCTTAAAGTTTAGCCCTAAGCTCATTGTTTCTGGTAACCATCGGTAACTCTTCATTTATCATCTTTCTAGATATTTTTGTGGGAAAAAAAAAATCTTATGAAACTTGAAGGCATCTTCACTTGTCATGTAAACTGAAATCGGAGTAAACTGAAATCGGAGTAAAACGCGACTGTCTCGTAAACTGAAATAGGAGAAAAACGCGATTGAAGTTGTACAATGTTTACATTCTCATATTTCCGTTAATATTTATGCTATGACATCATTCTTTTTTTTTCAAAATGAAGCTAAAAGCATGCTTTTTACAAATATGTGTGTAAATATTATGTGTCTATCCAAACTGTACCTCAACACCATAACTGCAAAAAACCCAAGTCTGAGAAAAGTACAATAATAGTTTGTCAACATTGGAATGACAATATATTGCGCATTTTTCATTCTAGTTACTCTCACTTTCCCTGGATTATGAATGCGAAAAACATTTTTTACAATTTCTAAACACTAGTATATAGAAGAAGAGTTGCTAAATTCGAAAGTATGTATAACTCAAAATCCGAAAATTTGCAGACAGCTGTTCGAGTGATAAGTAAGGGGAAATGACAAGAGTGGAGGTAGAGTAACTCATTTTAGAAAGGCAAGGGATATCCAAAAGCAGAGTAGTCTGATGAGATATTAGACAACATATTTGATGTTTGTATAGAAAAAATATTATATGACAAGTTTCCATTAGTACTATTGAAAGTTTTCAGCCAGTTTTTGTATGGAAAAAATGTTATGTGACAGGTTTTTACTAATATTATTGAAAGTTTTCAGCCAGTTTTTATGTAGTAGTGACGTACTTACACTATACAATGTGACACGTGACTTTGGAAAATGTTTTTCTTACCTTAATGATAAAGGGATCATCTTGTATAGACGCTGACTATGTACCAAGCGGAAAAAGTAATGCACATTTATATTTCAGTCTATGGAGTTCTTCCTGTTTGCTGGACTGATGTTTGTCGACATGGTCATTTTTGCTGCCTTGGCCTTTAATTATAAGTATGTGGACGAAGTGAAAGAAGAGCACACGAACACCAACACGAGAGGAGACGACGACAGACCTCCCGTTGCTGCCGCTGGCAAAGAAAATGATGGATTCTGTGATGATGAAACCAAGTTGTAACATCCACATTAGTTTATGTGAAATTCAGGGTTGCAAGTCAATTTATTACACTTATTCTCACTTGATTTCTACAATTATGATTGTGATAATCGTTTCCCAGATTAGTTGTGTTAACAAAAATCTACTGTTGTTTTGCTATTAAGAATTTTTTGTTTTATGAAAATCTTTTACTACATCACGTATTCAGAATCCTATTACAGAACTATCCACGTTTACAGAGAATACATAAAGATTTAATCTATGAAAATTTTTATTTTTATAAAAAAAAATGCATGTTCTATGTGTCCCTTTGGTTTAACCTGAATATAAAAAGTTCTTAATTGTTGGAATTTTCTTTTCCTTAAAAAGAAGCTTTGTAAATAAATTAACCCCACTTAATCAGGCAAAATTTATTCATTACAAACCTAAATTTCATAAAAAGCCTTACTTTCATGCAGTGGCTCTAACTGTGCCAACTTATTGAATCTTGGAAGACAAGACTCTATGTACAAGGCCAAACCTGTCACATGCAGATGTATCCTGAGTTACTCTTCCAGGATATCAGATATATTCTTTAATATGCTGTACATTCTCAATCAAATATTCTTTACTCTAATGGTGGGTTGTACTAGTAGTGATTTGTGGATAAAGTTTTGAAAGTTATTGCCTTGCATGCCCATGGTCAATAGTTCCATAATCACAAGGTGTTCCTTAAGAGAACATTATCCTCATTCTGTAAGTCAGTCCAAATTTCAATTTCTTTCGGAGCTTGTCTTTTATTAACGTAGTCATGAGATCTCTCGCCTGTTACACAGTAGTGGATTATTCTGTTTTCGGTTTTGTCACTTTCTGCCATGATTCCATCACATTTAGCAAGTTAAGATCAACTGGATTGAACTCCCCATCACTTATATGTTTGTGGAGATTTTCAGTAGTGCCTTTTCATTCAACCTCGCCATACTTATTGAGTGCTTAGAGTGGGTTCCTTGCAGCTTTTTTATGTCCTCTGTAAATCAGATCCAGCAATCAAAGGGAAACAATGTTCCCCACAGTAGATGTGCTCAGTGTTTGTGAAGTGCACAAAGGAAGGCTTACAAGCATCACACACTAAAGAAACATGCCAATGCTCCCTACATTACAAGCTGTGCTGATACTCCATCGGATGAGGCTTCATAGTCTGTGATAACTCTTCCTTGATCTAAGGGCATTAGAGAAGGAGGAACAAGCTTTTGTCTGAAGTGTTGACTCCCCCTATATATCCTACTGAAAATTTGCCTCAGAATCCCCTTCCACAGGGTTTACCCAACCAATTCCGGAATGGATTTATCTGCATCTTAGACTGCCACAACGCGGATGGCTGTCTGTTGTCTTGAACAGAAGCAGCCTTGAGTATGAGACTGCTCTCAATATCTCCATGTGCAAAGCTCAGTTCCAAACAGTGTCTCACTGCTCTAGACAGCGGAGCAGGAGCACCTCGAATGAGGATTCTTCAAAACCTTGCAGGTTTTTTCATACAAGAACATCCTTAATAATTTTCAACATCTTGGCACCCCTGTTCTCTAATTGATGCACGTGACTGATGGGTACCCAAGGCTCCAGGTTTTATACAGGCAGAACTACTAATAATTTCTGACAGCTGGAAAAAAAGATTGCAGTCTATATGACATCGAAAACCACCAAACTTGGGCATATATAAATGATAGGTTTGTATGCACACACCAATTTTGAAGTACTACAAAATTCAGGTTTTTGTTAAGCACTGTTCGTAAAAGCTGTGCAGGTTTTGCATAATCTATTTTCACAACTGATATCTGATGTCAATGTCCCTGGCATTTATGATGCCGGATAACTACAAATAAACTCGATAACTAATCATAACTGAACATATTTACAGAAGAAATTTTTCAAACCTGACAGATCTACCAGCCAAGAATACGGACAAAGCAGGTTAGAGAGAAGTTTGTAAGAAATACCAATGGACCATCATCTTCAACACGCATCCTTTCTCTTGCCTGAAACATAAGACTTACTTGAAGCCATCTAGGTTAGATATAAATCAAAACCAACAACAGGCTTAAAATCCAGAATGAACTCTACATTATAATTTGTCAACTAAATGCTATTTAAACTGGTATAAAGTTACAAAATTTGGCTGTTGCCAAAAGGCATCAAATATAAAACTAAAAATCCTAGCAATTTAATATATCCAACTTGACAAATCACCTAAAACACCAGCCTTCTCCTTACCTCATCTGAAAGACAAAAATACCTGGGTCATTAAAGGGGCGACGACAACAATTATGGCACCCGACAGCTCGTCAAACACTAAGCTACTCAGAACAGGCATGGCATACAGTATGTATTGCCATATCTTAAGAAACATATACTGGACAGCCTTTTCTCAATGTGCACAATCACAGGTGTGAAAATACTGTACCCTCCTAATTTAACCACCACTGTGATGAAATTTCCTTAAAAACCATCATATTTAATCACTTAAAACTGCATAAACTGAGTAACGAGGCAGGTTATGTTTTAAAAATAGTTATTCACACAAGTCTGTTTTAAAAAATGATAGTCTTTTCTGCTTAAAATATGGACGGCAGAGGACTTCGTTCCACGAGCGGTTAAAGGCTACAATTACAAGCAGCCTTGCCAAAAGGCTTTGCAAGACTTTGATTCTGAATGTTTCTTGTATTTATTATCGTAATCACTTCATCAGATATTATAGACATGACATCAATCTTTTAATTGAGCCAGCAACTTTGTTATAACACCTTGTTCAATAAAGTTCTAACTCCAACACGGAAATACTACTGGCTCTCACATCTTGGTAAATCTTTGTTTCAAAGATACCTGAACACAAAGGAGGCTACAGTATTCATCACTAAAGTACTCGCTTCCTCTTAAGAGCTAGTAGCAAAAACAGGGGTACTATGAGCACTTGATATAGGGAGTTGTGATGCAGTCATTAAATATTCTGTTCTTCAAGGATTGTTTTGTTTGTTTGTGTGTAGGGTGCTTTTACGTTGCATGGAACCAGTGGTTATTCAGCAACGGGACCAATGGCTTGACATGACTTCCGAACCACGTCGAGAGAACTTATATCACCAGAAATACACATCTCTCACTCCTCAATGGAATGGCCGAGAATCGAACCCGCGACCACCAAGGTGGGACGCTAATACCATACCAACCACACCGCTGAGGCGCTTCTTCAAAGATCGTACCGATTGACTGTAACACCAATTCCCACTAATCTTCCGAAGCAATCCCTTTTTTCAGACCAAGCCTGCCTTACCTCTGCCAACCCCATTCAGTCTACCACTCTCTCCACAGAACACAATCCTCAAACCTGTCATTATCGATCCTACATTAATTCCATTTAGGTTTAAAAATCTCTGCCACAGCACTGTCTCATACAAGCCCCTATCCTGTAGGGGGTCATAATGCAGTGCAATATAGGCATTACATGAGGTACTTTGCAACATTCATTAGGCCACTAGCTGGAACTCTTCATTCCTTATTATTTACCTAAATTCTTTCTTTTTCTTCCATCTTACTTAACACTCTCCTAACAATTAATTCATAGCGCTACTACAAGGTTTTCCTCCTGTTAAACCTTTTTACTGTCAATTTCCGTTTCAGCGCTGAATGGTCCAAGTTACCCAAGTGCTTGGTGTGTATGTCTAAAATTTATAAATCAATCAAACAATAAACCAAGCCTCTACTACAGAATATCCAGTGCCTAAACAACATGAAAAGAAAAATGTCACTCCATAGATGGCCTGCTAATTATATATGAACTGCCATCAATGTAATTCTAAGATTTTCCTTGAGGACTAAGATCTAACGTACCAGACCTGGTCCATGGAGAGAACCCATCAAAGGTGATGTGGGATTTCCAACACAATGGAGGATGACCAAACAAGTCCTTTTTTTTCAGTATTTTGTTTTTACTACAGTATACAGCTACACTATGCTACTGTATAAAAAGTTAGAAAGGCAACATTAAAACAAAATCCAAAAATGGTTGACAACCCTACCACTGGTACAGTATGCTTGAAATATTGGTAGCTGCAGAACCTTCCTTAACCAAAGTGGGGTAGTGCCATGAAAGTACCTCATGTGGTGGACTGTAGGCATTACTCAAGGGTGTTTACAACCATTTTCTGGATCTGTTCTAACTCCGAAGGGTCACCCTTCAACATCATTGGTCCTTCAACAATCCTTTGAGATTTGAGTTCCATTACTCTTGCACTTTGCAATTCTGGCCATCATGACAACTTCCACTCACCTTGCCAAATGTTATTCCATTTGCTGTGCATCTCAAGCTACCACAAGCATTGATCTTGTATGTTAAATCCTCTCCTCTTGACCTTCAGGTCCTCAAACTACTGCAGTTATCAGGCTTTCTGAACTTCAACCTTCAGTATTTTTTCTTCCTCCCAACCAATCATGTAACAAAATGAAGCCTTGGGTACTTGTTAAATTCTTAGGGAAAATATGAGCAGTACAACAGTATAATGAACATCACAGAATTCATATCAGGCTTAACCTAAAAAATCAGTGGTCAAATTCATAAGTAACAAAGTTGCACAATTTTCTACACTTTCATTTGTTGCACTGATATACTTCGTACTGGTTTCAACTGCATAGAAAAAACAAAGGTCTTACCTTTGCGTGAATTGTCAAACTATAACTTCACCAGCAAAGTGGAAACCTTAACACATTATTATTGTTGGATCATTTATTTCATAATTTCACATTTCAGCACAAGAGGTTTTATTATAAAAATACATCATCATTGATTTATTTTTTATTAAACTCTTATCTCCAGAACTCTGAAGATCTCATTCGCCTGAAAATACAACAAATTTGTCTTTTTACTACAAAACAATTGAATAAATAAAACTGTATTACACAAATTTCAGCTTGATCACTTCATGTACAACTATACAACACTAGAAACTAACAGCAATATGTTAACTGCTGGGGTTATCATTTACATTTTTACCAATAAGTTACAACTTTACTAATTAACTTTACAAAACTTTATCAACTACAACAATTTTAATACAGTTACCACATCACATGGGAGACTGGCTCATGCAAAAGCTTTCTCATATAACACATTCAGTCCACATGTGGATATAACTATAAAAAAAAAATAAAGTACCACAACCACACTTCTTCCACACAATGATATGTGCATAAATTAACACAATACTTCTTCAACAGGACGACCACATGCACACGCTAACTGATTCTCTTCCACTCGACTTCCACCAGATAATTCCTTCCATGATACTAACCAGAGACACAAGACTTGTCCATTGGATCACCATCCACAAAGCTGTTGCTGCAGGACCAGTAGACATCACAACGCACTTCTCTTTTCAGCGACAGTAGAAGGTCTTCACAAAAACCAACTGCATGGCTCTCCAGAACAAGCAACAGGTTCCCGAGGATTACGGTTGAAAACAGCCTCTTCCATAGGACTGCAACGCATAACGAGGTTTCTCCCACAGGAACGTCGACTGCCAACCTCTCCCACGGGACTGCCCAACTCCAACCTCTCCCACGGAACCCTAACCACTAGCCTCCCCCAAATTAATGTCCCACATGTTTGTTGCCCGCCCACCTCTCCCCAGGATCGCCAAAGGCCAGCCTCTCCCATAGGACCGCTGAATGCCAATCTCACCCACAAGACCCTTAACGTTACTCTCATATGGGACCAACTTCTTGAAGAGGCATTTTCTGATCGCAAGCCTTCCCCATGGAAGAGCCAACCGCCAGCCTCCCCCAATGGGAATCACATGACAGACAGTTTCTTCCACAGTAACTGCCGACTGCCAGTCTCTCCTACAGGAACTGCCAACCACCAGCGTCTTCCCTTCCACAGTATCTGCTGACTGCCAGCCTCTCCTACAGGAACTGCCAACCACCAGCGTCTTCCCTTCCACAGTATCTGCTGACTGCCAGCCTCTCCTACAGGAACTGCTGACTGCCAGCCTCTCCTACAGGAACTGCCAACTGCCAGCCTCTCCTACAGGAACTGTCGACCACCAGCGCTTCCCTTCCACAGTATCGGCTGACTGCCAGCCTCTCCTACAGGAACTGCTGACTGCTAGCCTCTCCTCCAGGAACTGTCGACCACCAGCGTCTTCCCTTCACAGTATCCGCCGACTGCCAGCCTCTCCTACAGGAACTGCTGACTGCCAGTCTCTCCTACAGGAACTGTCAACCACCAGCGTCTTCCCTTCCACAGTATCGGCTGACTGCCAGCCTCTTACAGAAACTGCTGACTGCCAGCCTCTTACAGCAACTGCCAACTGCCAGCCTCTCTTACAGGAACTGTCGACTGCCAGCGTCTTCCCTTCCACAGTATCCGCCATTTGCCCGCCTTCCGCCAACCACCAGGCCCTCTTACATGACTCAGACTGCCAGGCTCTCTCCCATGGGAACTACTGACCAGCAGCCTTTCCCACAACAATCACTGACCGGCAGCCTATCCAAGGGTACGCTGATCCACAGCCTCTCCCAAGGGTATGCAGATTCACAGCCTCTCCCAAGGGTATGCTGATCCCCAGCCTCTCCCAAGGGTACGCCAATCCACAGCCTCTCCCAAGGGTATGCAGATTCACAGCCTCTCCCAAGGGTATGCAGATTCACAGCCTCTCCCAAGGGTATGCAGATTCACAGCCTCTCCCAAGTGTATGCTGATCCCCAGCCTCTACCAAGGGTACGCTGATCCACAGCCTCTCCCACGGGTATGCCAATCCACAGCCTCTCCCAAGGGTATATGCCGATCCACAGCCTCTCCCAAGGGTATATGCCAATCCACAGCCTCTCCTAAGGGTATATGCCAATCCACAGCCTCTCCTAAGGGTATTTGTCAATCCACAGCCTCTCCCAAGGGTATATGCCAATCCACAGCCTCTCCCAAGGGTATGCTGACCGCCCGCCTATCCTACGAGAACTCCCAGCTGCCACCTTCTTCCTTGAGAACCATCAACTGTTGCCACCTCCCACGGGACTGCCGTCTGCCAGACTCTCCCATGTGACCACCGATTGCCAGGCTCGCTCTCCAAAGGGACTGCCAACCGCCAGCCTCTTCAACGGGAACAGAAGACCTCCAGCCTCTTCAACAGGAACAGAAGACCACCCGTCTCTCCAACGGGAAACAGCTGACCGCCAGCCAGCCTCTTCAACAGGAACAGCCGACCACCAGCCTCTTCAACGGGAACAGCCGACCGCCAGCCTCTTCAACGGGAACAGCCGACCGCCAGCCTCTTCAACGGGAACAGCCGACCGCCAGCCTCTTCAACGGGAACGTTCCAGCCGACCGCCAACCTCTCCAACGGAAACAGCCGACCGCCAGCCTCTTCAATGGGAACAGAAGACCACCAGTCTCTCCAACGGGAAACAGCTGACTGCCAGCAAGCCTCTTCAACGGGAACGGCCGACCGCCAGCCTCTTCAACGGGAACAGCCGACCGCCAGCCTTTTCAACGGGAACAGCCAACCGCCAGCCTTTTCAACGGGAACAGCCGACTGCCAGCCTCTCCATCAGGAACAGATGACCCCAGCCTCTCCCACAGGTATAAGGACCCAAAACTTCTTCCATAAGTATGCCATCCCCAAGCCTCTCCCGCAGGTAGGCTGACCACCAGCTTCTTTTACGGGGCCAACTGACCACCAACTACCAAACTCTCCCACGGGAACGCCGACTGCCAATCTCTCCCACGGGACTGTCGAATGCCAACCTCTTCCAAGGGAACGTCGAATGCCAACCTCTTCCAAGGGAACGTTGAATGCCAACCTCTTCCAAGGGGACGTCGAACGCCAACCTCTCCCACAGGACTGTTGAATGCCAACCTCTTCCAAGGGAACGTCGAACGCCAACCTCTTCCAAGGGAACGTCGAACGCCAACCTCTCCATGGGACTGTCGAATGCCAACCTCTCCCACGGAATCATCGAATGCTAACCTCTCCCACGAGACCGCCGACTGCCAACCTCTTCCACAGGACCGCCGACTGCCAACCTCTCCCACAGGACTGTCTAATCCCAACCTCTCTCAAGGGAACGTCGAACGCCAACCTCTCCCACGGGACCGTAGAATGCCAACCTTTCCCAAAGGACCATCTAATGCTCTCTCCCACACGACCGTTGATTGTTAACCTCTCCCACGGGACCGTCGAATGCCAACCTCTCCCATGGACAGTCGATTGCCAACCTCTCCCACGGGACCGTCGATTGCCAACCTCTCCCACGGGATTGTCGAATGCCAACCTCTTCCACGGGATCGTCGAATGCCAACCTCTTCCAAGGGAACGTCGAACGCCAACCTCTCCCACAGGACCGCAGACTGCCAACCTCTCCCACAGGACTGTCGAATCCCAACCTCTCTTAATAGATCGTCGGATGACAACCTCTTCCAAGGGAACGTCGAACGCCAACCTCTTCCAAGGGAACGTTGAACGCCAACCTCTCCCACAGGACCGCAGACTGCCAACCTCTCCCATAGGATTGTCGAATCCCAACATCTCAATAGATCGTCGGATGGAACCTCTTCCAAGGGAACGTCGAATGCCAACCTCTCCTATGGGACCATTGAATGCCAACCTCTCCCACAGGACCGTCGATTGCCAACCTCTCCCACAGGACCGCCAACTACCAACCTCTCCCACGGGACCGTTGAATGCCAACCTCTCCCCACAGGACCCGTCGATTGCCTACCCTCTCCCACAGGAACCCGCAACTACCACCCTCTCCCCACGGGAACGGGCCGTTGAATGCCAACCTCTCCCACGGAACCGTCAATTGCCAACCTCTCCCACGGGACCGTCGATTGCCAACCTCTCCCACGGGACTGTTGATTGCCAACCTCTCTCACGGGATCGTCGAATGCCAATCTCTCACAGGATCATCGAACACCAACCTCTCCCACAGGACCGCTGACTGCCGACCTCTCCCACAGGACCGCTGACTGCCGACCTCTCCCACAGGACCGCCGACTGCCAACCTCTCCCACGATCGTCGAATGCCAACCTCTCCCACGGGATCGTCGAATGCCAACCTCTCCCACGGGACCGCTGACTACTAGCCTCTTCTATGGGACCGTCGAATGCCAGCCTCTCCCACGGGATCATCTAATGCTCTCTCCCCACACGACCTTGTTGTTAACCTCTCCCACGGGACCGTCAAATGCCAACCTCTCCCACGGGACCGTCGAATGCCAACTCTCACGGACCGTCGATTGCCAACCTCTCCCACGGGACCGTCGATTGCCAACCTCTCTCACGGGACGTCGTTGCCAACCTCTCCCACGGGATCGTCGAATGCCAACCTCTCCCACGGGATCGTCGAATGCCAACCTCTCCCACGGGACCGCTGACTACTAGCCTCTTCTATGGGACCGTCGAATGCCAGCCTCTCCCACGGGATCGTCTAATGCTCTCTCCCACACGACCGTTGATTGTTAACCTCTCCCACGGGACCGTCAAATGCCAACCTCTCCCACGGGACCGTCGATTGCCAACCTCTCCCACGGGACCGTCGATTGCCAACCTCTCCCACGGGACCGTCGATTGCCAACCTCTCCCACGGAACCGTCGATTGCCAACCTCTCCCACGGACCGTCGATTGCCAACCTCTCCCACGGGACTGTTGATTGCCACCTCTCTCACGAACCGTCAAATGCCAACCTCTCCCACGGACTGTGATTGCCCAACCTCTCTCACGGGAATCGTCGAATGCCAAAACTCTCTCACGGGATCGTTGAACGCCACCTCTCACACAGGACCGCTGGACTGCTCCGGAACCTCTCGCCCACCCCCCCGCTCGGACTGCCGACCTCTCCCACAGGACCGCTGACTTGCCGACCGTCTCCACAGACGCCGAACCTGTCCAACCTCTCCCACAGGACCGCGCCGACCTGGGCCACCTCTCCCCGGGCTCGTCGAATGCCAACCTCTCCCACGGGACCGCTGACTACTAGCCTCTTCTATGGGACCGTCGAATGCCAGCCTCTCCCACGGGATCGTCTAATGCTCTCTCCCACACGACCGTTGATTGTTAACCTCTCCCACGGGACCGTCGAATGCCAACCTCTCCCACGGGACCGCCGACTGCCAACCTCTCCCACGGGACCGCTGAATGCCCAACACTCACACGGGACCGTCGAATTCCAACCTCTCCCATGGGACCGCCGACTGCCAACCTCTCCCACGGGACCGCTGAATGCCCACCACTCCCACAGGACTGCTGACTGCCAACCTCTCCCAAGGGATCATCAAATGCCAACCTCTCCCACGGGATCGTCAAATGCCAACCTCTCCCACGGGACCGCTGACTACCAGCCTCTTCTACGGGACCGTCGAATGCCAACCTTTCCCAAGGGACTGTTAATGCTCTGTCCCACACGACCGTTGATTGTTAAACTCTCCCACGGGACCATCGATTGCCAACCTCTCCCACGGGACCGTCGATTGCCAACCTCTCCCACGGGACCGTCGATTGCCAACCTCTCCCACGGGACCGTCGATTGCCAACCTCTCCCACGGGACTGTCGAATGCCAATCTCTTCCAAGGGAACGTCGAACGCCAACCTCTCCCACAGGACCGCCGACTGCCAACCTCTCCCACAGGACTTTTGAATCCCAATAGATCGTCGGAAGGCAACCTCTTCCGAGGGAACGTTGAACGCCAACCTCTCCCACAGGACCGTCAGATGCCAACCTCTCAGAAGGGACCGTCTAATGCCAACCTCTCCCACGGGACCGCCGACTGCCAACCTCTCTCACGGGACCGCTGAATGCCCACCTCTCCCACAGGACTGCTGACTGCCAACCTCTCCCATGGGATCGTCGAATGCCAACCTCTCCCACGCGATCGTTGAATGCCAACCTCTCCCACGGGACCGCTGACTACTAGCCTCTTCTATGGGACCGTCGAATGCTCTCTCCCACACGACCGTTGATTGTTAACCTCTCCCACGGGACCGCTGAATGCCCAACACTCCCACGGGACCGCCGACTGCCAACCTTTCCACGGGACCGCTGAATGCCCACCATTCCCACAGGACTGCTGACTGCCAACCTCTCCCACGGGATCGTCGAATGCCAACCTCTCCCACGGGATCGTTGAATGCCAACCACTCCCACAGGACCGCTGACTACCAGCCTCTTGTACGGGACCGTCGAATGCCAACCTTTCCCAAGGGACCTTCTAATGCTCTCTCCCACACGACCGTTGATTGTTAAACTCTCCCACGGGATTGTCAAATGTCAACCTCTCCCACGGGACCGTCGATTGCCAACCTCTCCCACGGGACCGTCGATTGCCAACCTCTCCCCAGGGACCGTTGATTGGTAACCTCTCCCACGGGACCATCGAATGCCAACCTTTACCACGCGATCGTCGAATGCCAACCTCTCCCACGGGATCGTCGAATGCCCAAAAAAAAACCTTTCTATCCCAGGGACGTCGAATGCCAACCTCTCCCATGGGATCGTCGAATGCCAACCTCCTCCCCACGGGATCGTCCGAATGCCAACCTCTCCCACGGGACCGCCGAATGCCAACCTCTCCCACGGGACCATTCGAATTGCCCAAGACCTCCCCAACCGGTGGGAACGTCGAATGCCAACCTCTCCCACGGGACGTCGAATGCCAACCTCTCCCACGGGACCGTCGAATGCCAACCTCCCCCACGGGACCCCGTCGAATGCCAACTCCTCCGGAAGAAAAAAAAAAAAAAAAAAAAAAAAAAAAAAAAAAAACAAAAAAGACACGGACCGTCGATGCCAACCTTTCCCAAGGGACCGTCTAATGCCCTCTCCCACACGACGATTGATTGTTAACTTCTCCCACGGGACCGTCGATTGCCAACTTCTCCCATGGTGACCGTCGATTGCCAAACTTCTCCCATGTGGACCGTCGATTGCCAAACCTCCTCCCACGGGACTGTCGATTGCCAAACCTCTCCCATGGGACCGTCGATTGCCAAACCTCTCCCACGGGACCGTCGATTGCCAACCTCTCCCACGGGGCCGTCGTATTGCCAACCTCTCCCACGGGGCGTCGAATGCCAACCTCTCCCACGGGGCCGTCGAATGCCAACCTCTCCCACGGGGCCGTCGAATGCCAACCTCTCCCACGGGGCCGTCGAATGCCAACCTCTCCCACGGGACTATGAAACGCAAACCCTCGAGCACCAGTGACTTCCACAGAACTTCTACAGCCGGCCACTCCCAAAGGACCACAGACTGCCAAACTCATACAGGACTGCAGACCACGAGCTTCTTTCACTGGACCACACAACCAGTCTTCATCATGACTGCATACTGCCTGCCCCCTCTGAAGGATAACCAACTGATTCCATGTTGTTAAGCCTGCCGGCAGACTTGACCACAAGACTCCGCCAAGGGACTGCTGCCTGAACAATTACCAACAGGGCCTTCACCACTCGCACTGGACTTCTCAAAAGGACACTTCCCTTCTGCAGACCACCACCATCCATACCTGGCCCTTTTAACAAAACAAAGAATTATGTGAAAACTTTCAGAGCTCACATTGCAAATTTAACATACTATTCTTGGGCATTGGGTAATTTTCACTTTAAAAACTTGAAAAAATTACAAAACAAAGAATTATGTGAAAACTTTCAGAGCTCACATTGCAAATTTAACATACTATTCTTGGGCATTGGGTAATTTTCACTTTAAAAACTTGAAAAAAACTGATTAAAACTGCAAGAAAAATAACAAATATTAACTGCAGTAAATGAACTGGAAACATGAAAATGCCAAATAATTCGATAAAATAGTCCAAAAATAGGCTTGACTCCTGTAAAATCATCATAGAGGACAATTAGCATTTAATTTTCCCTTATTAATCAGACAGATTTTCCTACAATCCCCACACCACCAAAACTGCCAACCATTTTGTCAAGACATATTACTATCTGGGGAATTAAGAGCAAACCACATCTATAACAATTTTAAATTTTCTTCCCATTAAAACAAAAAACTACCCTGGCACACACAGAGAGAGAGAGAGAGAGAGAGAGAGAGAGAGAGAGAGAGAGAGAGAGAGAGAGCAATACTTACAGAAGTACACTTTCAAATGAACTAGCCGCCTTCCTTCGAATGATACAGAGAGGGGATTTTACTTGTCTCACAAACTAGCAGACGAGATTCCAAGCAGCCGTGCACCTTAACTATTAAGTAACCTATACGACTTTCAAAAATGACCAACCAAGAAGGCTTCGGAGGTAATCACACTATTTCTCCCTTTCACATCTTTATGTGAATGACTTCCGATCCAACATCCTCTTCTCTTTGCTGTGTCACCCACGACATCCTTACAGCTGCTTGCAATAATAATAATACAAGTTATATTCCACCGGAATTTTAAAAACTCCCAAATAAATCCAACAAAGCAATTACTATATTATAAGTCTGTGCTACATTCCTATTAAAAAACAAAAGCAAATCCTAATAATCAACTCTTATATCAAGTAACTAATCATGTATAATCCAGTAAAAGCAATTAAGATAAAGAAGGAACTTTAAACTCAAGTTGTGCTTCACTGTCAACGATACTCTCGCAGCACCACAAGTCTTCCTCAGTACTACAAGCATCGACGATTTTCAGCAACTTGCAGGATCTGCCAATACATGGACAACTTGTGTCCCTCCAGCAATCGTGACCAGCCCCATGGACAAATCAACTCCTTTCAAAGCCCTCAACTCCTGGCCAAGCCACTCTTTCGTAACAATGCTCGAACTCTGTGTAGTCATTCTGGCAGAACAGATCAATATAGAAGCACACCATCTAGCCTCAACACTCCTTACGAAGAGTAACTATTCATAACTGGTTCTTCGGAAGATTTGCCTAGATTTCCAAAAAAATAAATAAATAAATATAAGGGTAACAACTGGCTTTCACATCTGATATACCTACATTTTTGTAAAACTACACTCTGCTAGTGAAAGCTTCTTCAATTGAGTATAAAGTACTGTATATATCAAAATAATATTCACCTATTTCTACTTATAAGTTTCTCATCTTCATCATAACCAAATTAAGCTGATTACCCTTGCAACAAACTTACGACTGACTTATGTAATAAACTGCAAATCATATTTGATGTCAACAAAAATTACTTCAACGAACTTTATAAACTCCCTTATTTATAAACTCCCTTATTTATCCAAGAGACAAAATGAAGCACAGGACCCTTTGTCATATTGATAATTTAATTTACAGAATTTAAAGGAATTTGTTATAAATAAAACGTCATCACTTTTATCCCTATGAAATGAAAGAAGTTCATTTTCCTCTTGGTGGTGAGGTTTTCAAACTTGAACAATTCTTTTATGCATACCTATACTACCTTGAAGATGTCAAAGGACACCATGCCTCCTCAACTGTACGTCCAAGCCCACGTGACATTTAATACCAATAGACTGTCCCAAGAAAGTCTTCTTATTTTGCCACAGTAGGGACTACAAGTCGTGAATCATGTCCAAGCACTATCATACTTTTACCACCGGACAACCAACTGGTCATTCCATTCGGGCAGGCTGCAATTTTCAAAGAGGGGAAAACATTCATATGTTCTTTTTCTTTTAACTTACTGTACTATGGAAAATCCCAGCAAACTGTCATTTCTAAGAAATATATATTTCATAGTCTTGAGAACTTTCTGCAGAGCAATAACTACCCTATTAAAGCATATTATGATCTGATAACTTAATATCAAATTTCAAAAATTTAAATGTATACAATTTAATATTCCACAAACCAGCAACATTAATATACTCCCTCAAGGTTACTAGGCCGAAAACCTTTCTCGAAACCCCTGAAGCGTTGTAATGGTTACACGAAAAACACATCTCCGTAGGCACATCCCCATGAATGCCCTCCGCATCTCCCTTGAACTCGAACATTCAGGATACCCATGATCCACAGTGTGAACGCCCCAAGGAAAGTCCATTATCCACGATGCCTTAACTACCGAGACAAACATGATCCATGTGACAGCTGCCAAAGAACGATCTTGAATGCAATGACTGTCATGGGCTACCAAGTTCTCCAGTGCAACACAGTCCCAGGACACCGATGATAGAGCACGGTGACGCTGACACACGACGAACCATAGCGAGAGGACCTTCGGGAGAAAACCACGACCAACAGCGTGAGGATCATCTGGGGACACCAGAACCAACAACGCGATGACCTTCAGGATGAGGACCTTCCAGGGACACAACAGCCCATTGTGTGAGGAACTTCAGGGGACACCATGACCCCTTACGCGATACCTGGAATGCAATGACCTTCTGGGGGACACCGTGAACCACAGCAAGAGGAACGTCTGGGAACATCACGACCCACTGCGCAATGCCAGGAACACGATGATCTTCCAGGAACACCTCGACCCAGAGCGTGAGGACCTTCCAATAACAAGACGATCCACTATGCGATACCTGGAACGCGATGACCTTCTGGTGACACCCTCATGACCCTGACCACGGGATTGGGGAAGACCTTCCGGGGACACTGCGACCCCCAGTGCGAAGACCTTCCAGGGACACCGCGACACCCAGCGCGAGGACCTTCCAGGGACACTGTGAGGACCTTCCAGGGACACCGCGAGGACCTTCCAGGGACACCGCGAGGACCTACCAGGGACACCGCGAGGACCTTCCAGGGACACCGCGACCCCCAGCGCCAGGAACTTCCAGGGACACAGCAACCCCCAACACGAGGACCTTCCAGGGACACCATGACCCCCAGCGCGAGGACCTTCCAGGGACACAGCGACCCCCAACACGAGAACCTTCCAGGGACACAGCGACCCCCAACACGAGGACCTTCCAGGGACACCGCCACCCCCAGCGCGAGGAACTTCTAGGACACCACCTGCCACCCCAGTGCGAGGACCTTCCATGGGACACCGCCACCCCCCAGTGCGAGGACCTTCCATGGGGACACCGCCACCACCCCCGCCGCGAGGACCTTCCAGGGACACTGCGACCCCCAGCACAAGGACCTTCCAGGGACACCGCGACCCCCAGCGCGAGGACCTTCCAGGGACACAGCGACCCCCAGCGCGAGGACCTTCCAGGGACACAGCGACCCCCAGCGCGAGAACCTTCCAGGGACACAGTGACCACCAACACGAGGACCTTCCAGGGACACAGCGACCCCCAACACTAGGACCTTCCAGGGACACAGCGACCCCCAGCGCGAGGACCTTCCAGGGACACCGCCACCCCCAACACGAGGACCTTCCAGGGACACCGCCACCCCCAGTGCGAGGAACTTCTAGGGACACCGCCACCCCCAGTGTGAGGACCTTCCAGGGACACAGCGACCCCCAACACGAGGACCTTCCAGGGACACAGCGACCCCCAGCGCGAGGACCTTCCAGGGACACCGCCACCCCCAGCGCGAGGACCTTCCAGGGACACCGCCACCCCTAACACGAGGACCTTCCAGGGACACCGCCACCCCCAGTGCGAGGAACTTCCAGGGACACAGCGACCCACAGCATGAAGACTTTCTGGTGACAACATGACCCACTACGCAAGGACCTTCTGGGAACACCACAACTTCTCCAAGCATAACCCAATCCGATGATCCAGTTCAAAAAACCTTCATCACAAACTTGCTATTCGTTGGCCATCCAAGCACACCATGCTTGATATGAATAATTTTCTTTACCATACCACAACCAAAATTCCTGAAAACAGAAAAATTAAAATAAAACACTAATCATGGTTTTAGAATATACTTTCAGAAGTTTCTCTCATCTTAAATAAAAAAAAGTACTTTATTCTTACCAGCGAACAAATTTTTGATGGTTGCTAAAATGGCAGAAGACTTCTTGCTTCCCAGTGGGAGTCTGATCAAACCCTTCAACAATTGCCTAAAAATACAAAATGTACTATATACTGTATATTTGCAAGTGCTCCAATATATGATCAAAGAGAATAGTGAATTTTTAACAAATGCCAATTAAAAACTGTTTAAAATTACTGTATAGTTCCTTCTCTATTCAGTTTGTTGTTCAATAATACCTACTATATATATAAAAAAAATTTTAAACACATTTAAGAGGAACATCAAGAGTTACTCACCAATGGTGAAATTCGAAAATACTCTTGAGACTTATCGTTGATTGACGACATCCACGCTCTTCCTGCAATGAAAAAAAATTTTCATCTTAACACCTTGCTTTTCAACATAATGATGTTAATCTTATGAACCAGCAATTTTACTAGTTTTACATCATTTTGAGCACAAGTATACACATCTCTTTACCAATGTCTAATCACATACAGAATATTAGTTCTTAAACATGCACAGGAAAATTAATTCACACACCTTCCCAAGACTGCTAAATACTGTCAGGATATCATAGGGGACCTGAAGTGTCGAATCTTGCCTGGATGCTCCACGAGACCGTCAGTGCCGAATCTCGCCGAGATTCTCTGGGGAACCATTGATGCATTGATGCCAAGCCAAATCTTGCCAGGATGTTCCAGCAGACCTGAAAGGCTAAATCTCGCCAGGATGCTGCAGGGAGCCATCATCAATGCAGCAACTCTTCAGAATGCTCCAAGGAACCATCAATGCCAAATCTTGCAGGGGTGCTCCAGGAAACCTGAAATGCCAAATCCTGCCAGTGTGCTCCTGGGAACCATCAAATCCAAATCTCGACAGAACACTCCAGGGGACCTGAAATACTAAATCTCAGGCAGAATGCTCCATGGGGCCATCAACGCTAAATCACGGCAGACTGCTGCAGGGGACCCAAATCACTGATTCTTGCGAAGATGTTTCCGTGATCTGAAATAACGAATCATGCTGCAGGTGCCCGTCAGTGCCGATTCTTGCCAGGATGGGCCCAGAAACCTGAAACGCCAAATCTCGCCGGGACGCTCCAAGGACTACAATCATTGAATCTCTCCAGGATGCTTCAGGGGTCAAAGCCAAATCATGCCAGGATGTTTCAGCAGGGGACCATCGGTGCTAAACCTCACCACAATGATCCAGGGAACCTGAAAAGCCAAACCTCGCCAGTGTGCTCCAGGGGACCATCAACTCCAAAAGCTCGGCAGAATGCTCCATGGGACCTGAAATGCCAAACTTCGGCAGAATGCTCCAGGAGACCATCAGTGGCGAATCTTGCCAGGATGCCTCATGGGACCATCAATGCTCAATTTCGGCAGAATGCTCCAAGGGACCACTGGTGGTGATCTTGCCAGGATGCTCCAGGGGACCAATGCTCAATCTTAACAAATTGCTCAAAGGGGCCTTCAGTGTTGACTCTCATCAGGATACTCCAGGAAACCATCAACAAATCCTGCACCAGATACTCCAAAGGGCCAAAAAGAAACAGCAACTACATTTACTTGGACAAAATACTTGAATGTGTTGTTTTTCCCACTGGAGATGACACCCACTACCTGCAATTATAAAAAAAAATGCCAGAGATTAGAACATTCCCATGATGACATCTCATACTTCGCTAATAAAATGTATAATGCTAGCTAGATATGGCATTAAAATAGTAAGGCAGGCAATCCATCACATAGCACTAAACAATGAGATATAAGTACCTGTCTATGTTTACGAGGGTAACTCGAGGGCTGTACTTAAAATCTCGCCATGAAGTAGGACATCCCTCTTGGGCCATTTCCTGCAATTATCTAGAACCTCCACCATTAATTCCCCAAACCCTCCCCTTCCAAATAAGTAGCGCTGATAAATCACCTCAAAGCATTAATTTCAAGAAAATTACACTGTGGCAACTACCAATACTTTAAACATCACTTTAGACAATTACATATGTTTTTACTATTAATAACCAATACAGTGCAAACTCACAATTCGATCGCTAAACCCTTAAATGCATTAGCCATGTCCAGAATGATTTCAAGTACATGCAACGGATATACAAGATAATCAAAACATTAAAAGGGTCAATATTGCTCACTGAAAAAGCATACGCCAAGCACCAACACCTGAAGAACTTTGTAGCTTTGTTGGAGGAACCTCAGAAAGACTTTCTGCAATATCCAAGAATCTTCTATGTTAGAAGCCAACCCCCCTCCCCCTTAAAATATCTATAGCATATCTCACTAAGCATGATGCGAAGTTCTGTACATACACATGTCTGGAAAAACTAACACCTATTAATAATAATAACATATCTTCAACAGAGAAACTTCATTATACCACTTACTTCCTTCCACTTTTAGTTGCTTGTGCACACAAACACCAAACAAAGAAAAGCACACTGTTTCAAAGAAAATGCAAATCTTCAAACAGTGGAAGAATGGAAAACCTGGAATAATAGGGATCCTCTGGTGTTAGGTTAATGGCACCCGCCCAACCCCCTTTAACATTCAACTAGAACCAAGCCCCCTTTACAATCTCTTTAATTACTGTAAAAGGTAGAAATTACTCAAAACATGCCAATACAACAAAACTATTTAGAGTATAGCAAAAGGTGATAACTATGTCATTTACTAAACCAATCCACTTACTTCATGTAGGGTTCTGAATACCGAAGCACGAACATAAAACCTACACAAAAATGTTCTTCAAAGGATGGAAGCATGCAAACTTCTGCAATGAAGATCCTTCGGCATAAGGTTAGCATGAAATCCCTTTATTTCAAATAATAACAAGAATAATGAACAAAGATGTATATACCATACATGCACCATACTGCAAACAACGAGACCATGGCAGATGTAAACTGCAGGTTATGAGGGAGGTAGCAGACTGCAAATACCAAGAACTTGCTTTGTGAGTTGTACCCCCCCCCCCCCCCCCCCGCTCTTTTCCCCAGTATTTCACTAGTACATACTAATAACTATCAAGACAGTTTTGATCTTACATGTTGCATGCCTACCAATTCAACAAGTAACTTTTGTCTCACTGCAAATACTTCATGGCTACCTAACCTAATCAAGTAAATAACAGTCATCATTACCAATTGCTCAAAAAACCATCATAACAGCAATCTGGCCAATCTTTGTTCATTGCATCCACCTGGGTGTTTCTGCAATATCAAAAGAACATTAAAGGTCCCCCCCAACCCCCCTAACTAACAAAAACATCTATAGCAGAAAACTGTGTCAATTACTGAACCAGTACAATTATTCAACATGAGGTTGAAGTTTGGAACTCCAATATTATACACTACACCCTAGAACAAGTAGTTCTTCAAATGCTGAAATCAATTATCAAGAAACAAACACAGATGTATGCATTTTATACGTATTATACGGACAATCGACTTACATGGCCAAAAGTAGAAAAGTAACCAAAATTCGACGTTACCGTGGAAGACGTCAACTGTGGCAGTTAAGATGTGGTAGAGAGAGGGAACTGCAAATACCAAGAACTTGCTTTGTGAGTAGTAACCCCCCCAAAAAAAAAAAATGTTATTGTTTATAATACAATTAAGTTTGTTCATACTTACCTGGCAGATATATATATAGCTGCATTTTCCAAAGTCCGACAGAATTTATTCGCGGCACACGCAGTGGGCGGCCAGGTGGGTAGCACCCATTCCCGCCCGTGGGAGGCAGATATCAGGAACCATTCCCATTCTCTATTCATATTTTATCAGTGCCACTGTCTCCTGAGGGGGAGGTGGTGGGCACTTTAATTATATATATCTGCCAGGTAAGTATGAACAAACTTAATTGTATTATAACAATAACATTTTGTTCATGAAACTTACCTGACAGATATATATATAGCTGAATCCCACCTTCGGATGGTGAAGAGACAGAATAGGATTTTTTGGGAAACTAATTAAGTAGATGGAATACAAAATCTTTAGTTCCTCACCTGTTAGCATAGCCGACTTCGTGATTACTGTCACCAAAGTCTGCTTCTGCGTTACTAGAGTTGCCAGCGAGGTAGAGACCTGTAATGCTGGTGTGCTCTAAATGATCTGTCAACGGGGCGTGACCACAATGTGACTAGACCATATGACCATACTTCTGAGGGCAACGAAGCTAAAACCACCACCTGACCTAACCTATCAAAGTTAGTTCCATAACTTCTAGGCTAAAGAAAAGGAACGCGCCCTCAAAGCGACCAACCCTTCAAAGTTCAAGTTAAAAAGCACACCTATCCCTTTTCTATAGGATAGGATTCGTGTTGCTTCCTGCCCCAATAATATATCTACGGATATATGGTCTAGCGACTTACGGATCTGAAATGTCGTCTTCACATCCCGTCGGGAGTGTGAAGCGAACACAGAGTTGCTTCGCTCAAAGCGTTGCACTCAGGATGTTACTGAGTGTCACGCTCTGTGGAAATGCTTCCGAGGCCGCGCCCACCTCTTGAGCATTCATATTAAGAAAAAATCGTCAATCTTTATGCAAACATAATGAATGAGACCTCTTAAAGAACTCGCCTTGGGCTATAATGCCAGGGTGCTCTTGGACAATGAAAACCAGTCTGGTCTTTTTACGGAACCCCGCAGATTGTCGGGGAGTGTGAAGCGAAACACAGAGTTGCTTCGCTAAAGCGTGGCACTCAGGATGTTACGAGTGTCATGCTCTGTTGAAATGCTTCCGAGGCCGCGCCCTCACCTCTTGAGCATTCATATTAAGAAAAAATCTCAAATCTTTATGCAAACACAATGAATGAGACCTCTTAAAAGAACTCCTTGGCTATAATGCCAGGGTGTTTTTGGACATGAACCAGTCTGGTCTTTTTACGGAACCCCGCAGATTGTCCGTTGACCTTGACTTTCTATAGTTTTATCAAGATAAAACTTGAGAGACCCTACAGGGCACAGGACTCTCTAATGCCCTTGCCCAATAATTTGTGCCATACCCTTGGTCTCCAAGCCTTCGGGTCAAGGGTTAGACAGTTGGTTTTTCGTTCTTATCAAAGAACGGAATGCTTAGAGGACAGACCGCATTATGTCCTTTAAAGCCAAAATCTCTGATGATGGCTAAAAACCTCACCTAACCCTCTTTTGCCGTGCTAGAGCGGTTAGAATATTAGCCTTTCTGGTCACGTGTATTAAGTTCGCAGAAAGGATAGGTTCGAATTGCTTTTGGCATCAGAAACTCAGACTACGTCTAAGTTCCATGTCGAACCTTTGATCCAGAGAATTTTAAGATCTCCACAGACCTCAAAGATCGTGAAGCTTTGTTGTTTGACAGAACCGAATCTCTGAGCCTAGAGGCCGTCAACAACATATTTGCATATTCTACAATAGTTAGGACTTCTAGCTTATCTCATACTTCAGACGGAAAGATAGAACCATAAGGAACTTCACAGAGGTCGAGGTGGAGAACAGTCATTTCCCTTCACATATCTCCAGAAAACGGCCTCCTCCGATTGAACACTGAAAATAGGCAGCACTGCTTTGCCTTGGCCAAGAGGCTGCCATTACTCTTGAAGATCTTATCGCTCTGTACCGTTGAAGACGAAGGTAGATTGAATGCAACCTACGTCTTCAGACAAAATCGAGATAAGGATTCTCAAGATTCTGAAACCTGTGCCTACCAATGACTGAAAACGCTAACCGCTATTTCATTGCTGTCCGCGGTGAGAAGTCGTAGTTTGCAATGAAAGCGGGGCGTTTCGTTCTTCAGTAATGAAAACACAGGGGAAGGCAAAGCTGCCTGATGAAACTGCTTCTCATGGGCTGAACATTTGGAAGTACAGCTGTCAGGTCGGAGAGTAGGCGATGTCTTTTGACATACTGTTAATTCGGGTTGAACAATGAACAATTGTACACCATACGATTATGAGATATTTTAAAGACAAACCCAGATGTCTGCAAAATCATTCGCATTATCGCAGTGCGATGCAGCGGGAGACTTGTACAGACTTTCTGTTACCAGTGCGTTAAACAGAAAGATGAAAGTGTCTAAGAGATATCTCTGTTGAAAAATTCTCGCAATATCGAAGGCGATGGAATCTATCGTCACAGCAGTAGATGTTCCTTCATAATTGCGAGAAACCCCGTTAATCAGAGACCTAAGTCCATGATTGTTGGGCAGAGATACGGTTCGGTAGTCAATCAAAGCAGGAGAGAGAGAGAGAGACATAATCAACCGTGCATCTCGGAGGCCCAGCTGATACTGAGCTGCTATCAAGGCAGTTCAATACGCAGTAGCTGAAGCTTGAGCTCCCGCTGACTCGTCATCCTGAGTTGCCAGGTAATCCATATTCCACAAAGGAATGCGTTCGGCTAGAACCACCGAGCATAAAAGATATGCTCGAGCAATTATATTTAGGCGAAACGAATTTCGGTAAATATAAAAGTTGAAATGGTGTTGTCGTGACAAAACCATAAGTATATAAAATTGAAACAAACTCCTGGGAGGTTGCTAGCAACCCCAGAGTTGCAGTTCAATTAGAATACTTCTCGTCTAAGTCGCAATCCGTAGAATAACTAGGATATGCGCCTACCCCTCTGACAATTCAACTGCTTAGTAGAATCATGTCGCGAGGTTAATATACGTAGTATATTTATAGGATTTCTGAACAAAAACGATCTCCATCCTAAATTCTTTCCTTCAAGAAAACAAAATAAGGATTGGAGATCGACCACCTTCGATCTCTATCAAAGAGAGTGAAAGGAGAAGTCTTCCTCGAAGGAAAGCTTCAATGGGTAACAGAATACTAACTGCCTGAGTTGCCAGCTACTCCCTTTACGAAGGAATAAGGTATGATATCGAGCAAAAGGAAACTCACAAGCAGGTCTATTTAAACGAAACAGAATTCGCTAAAAACAGAAGCTGAGTCGGTTGGTGTGTCGTAACAATACCTGAAGAGTTGTTTCTTACTCCGAAAACTCTTGGAAGGTTGAAGGGAGTGTCAAATAAATACATTAGAAAACAGTTCTTTCGGCTTCTATCCGCAGAGGTAAATACGATATGCGTATATGACTTGACCCATGTGTTAGCAAAATGACGCAAGATAAACTACGTAAGTATGTAGTAATTTGAACATCGAATTCTCTACTACATCTTTCCTCGACGAGGAAGAGAGAAAGAAAGGAAAACGACTGTCCACGCTCTAATGAATGAGGCTTTTTAAAAGAACTCCTTGACTCTTTGCCAAGACTCTTTTGCCAAGAAAAGGGAGTAATATTCGAATAGAGATCATCAAGAGAGAACCGAGGATCGAAAAGGACCGTTCAAGTTTTCTTATATATTGGACATAAGACTTCCTGGATCTAGTCTTACTCCCCGGATGAGCCTCTGAAAATGAATGAGAGCTCTTCCGAAATTTGTTAACGATTTATCCGCTTAAACGATAAAAACGTTAAAATCTATGTCAATGAGAACCTACGCCCATGAGGGGTCCCCCATTAAATGACAAAACGTTTAGTATCTTGACAATGGGGAAAAGACGTCCTTACTTGACAAAACTATTAGCACTTTGCTAATAGGGGAAAACCCTTTAACATGACCGAAAGTCACCCAGGAATCCGAGTATATAATCTTCCCGATTCTCAGAGAAATCGATGAAGAGGAAAGAGGGACCGAAGAAAAAATTCGGGTATGTCTCTCCGCTAACTCCGAATCCTTTTTTCTGTAAAGGAATGTCCTGTGGAGAGTCCTGAAAAAAAACCTCGTCTTGACGAGCGTTTAATTTATAAAGCGTCAAGCGTCCTAAGAAACGTTTGTTTTGAAC
Source organism: Macrobrachium nipponense (assembly GCF_015104395.2). Lineage (NCBI taxonomy): Eukaryota > Metazoa > Arthropoda > Malacostraca > Decapoda > Palaemonidae > Macrobrachium > Macrobrachium nipponense. The sequence continues at coordinate 19,881,372 of NC_087223.1, read as the reverse complement.
AGCAAATAAGACGCCTTTACTCTCGCAAAGCGTCCTGCCGAGCTTCCACCGAAGCGTCCTGGCGATGTCCACAAAAGCGTCCTCATAAGCGTCCTGCTGAGCGTCCTCAAAAGCGTCCTGCTGAGCGTCCTCAAAAAGCGTCCTGCCGAGCTGTCCTCAAAAGCGTCCTGCCGAGCGTCCCTCAAAGCGTCCTGCCTTAGCGTCCTGGAAAGCGTCCTGCTGAGCGTCCTCAAAAAACGTCCTGCTTTTAGCTACGAGCGTGTCTGAGCAGAGAACACCAAGTCTTCTGAACGACGTTTCAGAGAGGAACTCGTTGAGTGCCTGATGCATGCAAGGCCCGCCAAGAGGCGTCCTGGCGAGCGACCTTTCCAACATCTCAATGTTACGACGAACCGCGTTTTGCATATGACGTTGAATATTTTCAAGGGACGTCCTCTATGCGAGTCTCCCATGTAGGAGGCCGCAACGCTGCTCCAGAAGTGTGTGATCAACTAAAGGAAGACGTATGGCTTTCGTCTTCAAGACGGGCCTTAAAGACCTTCATACCTTCTTACAAAGACAGTGGCCGCCTGTGCGACAACTTGCGTCTTAGTAATGCAAAAGACCATCTCCAGAAACGCACTCAGCAAAGGAACGCCGAGCGTCCGAAAGACAACCCTCGCAAGGTGCTTGCCGAGCGTCCTGGAGAATGTCTCTACTATAGGACGTCGAGCACCTCCAAAAACTTCTTCACGTCTAAATTGCCCTTCTTATGCCGAACCAGAGACATAAGTTGTTTGACTGTGCAAAGCAGCTTGCCGGACGTCAAACTTATCAGCTTGCTTTTTCAAAGTAAAGCGAACGTTACATAACGTATACGGAGCACCATTAGAGAGGAGACGAATACTGAGTTTGCTCCTCCAAAAGGTGGAATCTAGAAATGTCCTTGATTACCAAATCCTTTTTGGAATGCTAGCGAGGTTGAAAACAGCTCTAACTTCATGAGCGTTCACTCGCAGGAGGGCTCAAATCACTCTTCTGGCAAGATGAATGAGCCTCCTTAATATTTCCTTAGGAAAAGAGCCAGTGCATTCTTCGAAAAGGGTAAATGTGGTCTCTTCCTGAGCACCATACATTACCCGAAGGACCTCTTACTTCCTTCGTTTATGTAAATATAACTCGAGAGCCCCTGACAGGGCACAGGACTCTTTCATCCTCTCGAGACGATAGAGAGAGGACGTGAAGCGTCCTCTTCTCTAAAGCTTCTAGGGGGGGCGAGTCCTTCCGAGAGCTCCAACCCCTGTGTGGGGAGGACGCCTCGGAGGACGAGAAGCAATCCTTCAAGATTCGTGCAACGTGCTCGATCTTCGGCAGCCTGGGAAGCGACAACAGGACCTGCCGAAAGGAAGCCAGATCAGCATGAAAAACCCGTAACCTTCCTTCGGCTTTTGACATGCCCTCTCCCTGGTTTCCTGGGAGTCCGACAGAGGTCTAGGCCAGAGGCGTTATGGGGCCGATCTGACGTTCCCTCCTAACGAGAGAGAGGACGTGAAGCGTCCTTTTCTCTAAAGCTTCTTAGAGGGCGCGAGTCCTTCCGAGAGCTCCAACCCTTGCGCGGGGAGGACGCCTCGGAGGACGTTTAGCAGCCTGGGAAGCGTCAACAGGTTCTGCCGAAGGTGGGACGCCAGAATCGGTGGGGAGCCCCCGTAACCCTCTTGCGGCTTTTCGACATGCCCTCTCCCAGAGTCCTGGGAGTCCGACAGAGGTCCAGGCCTAGAGGCATTATGGGGCCGATCTGACGCCCCCTCCACAAACACAAGGGGCACTACACTTCACAACACTGATTGAGAGCGAGCACTTTAGTCTAAGAATACTTGATGCAATCCTCTAGCAGACACTTCTTCTAGGCCCGTAAGCCATACCACAGGGGGTTAGGCAAAATAAAATCTACAGGAGGTTAGAAGGTTCATTATTTTTCTAACTTCTGTTTACCTTTCTATAGTTTTATCAAGATAATGTGGAGGAAAACTCCTGATTCTAACACGCCTCTAAAATGCGTACATGAATCCTCCTTCTTCCGTAATGAGTCACACATTACACTAATTACATTGAACTATGCAAAGAAAACATGTAAACGTCATATATATAAAGCGAGTGTCTACCGAAAGTTCCGGTAGCCTCACCTTACCATGCAGACAACAAAGTCTGAAACTAGGCTAACTATCTTCAGACTAAAATGCAATGAAAACATTTACGATAGCGTATGCCTAGCCACAAATCCAAGTAATAATCGAAAGAATAATTAGGATACTTTAAGCGGCTAATGAAGTTTTTCAAAATCCTAGGCGGAGGTCTGTAAACAGTTGTTTACCGACCGGCGACAGAAAAAATATGAATAGAGAATGGGAATGGTTCCTGATATCCGCCTCCCATGGCGGGAATGGGTGCTACCACCTGCCGCCCACTGCGTGTGCCGCGAATTTTTAAATTCTGTCGGACTTCGGAAAATGCAGCTATATATATATCTGTCAGGTAAGTTTCATGAACAAAATACATATTCCATTACTTCCAGTTATCAAAGCTAAGTTTTGACCTTTACCTCTATCAAGACATTTTAACATCAAAACAAATGTCTGAAAATTGAATATAGCTTTTCTCTCAAATACATGACTATTTCACTTACTTGATGTGACCATCTGAATACAGGAACACCAGCAAATGCTATCAAAGAAATGGTCCTTCAAATGATGGAAGTGCAGAGGCTTCTGCAATTAAGATCCTTTCGTGCGAGGTTAACTGCCCCTCCCCCCTTTAATTTCTACTATCAAGACAAATAAAAGTGTATACACCACATATGCATCATACAGTAACCAAATTCCATGAGAAAATGTATACAGTAATCACTTACATGGGGACATGCCGATTAGGTTTCAAAATACAAAGTGCGACAGTGGCAGAGATTAGCTATGGCACCTAAAGAGGCGGTAGAGAAGGAACTGCAAATACCAAGAACTTGCTTTGTGAGTGGAACCCCCCCCCCCCATCTAACCTTCCATTAATTCCAATAATCTTTGTTGTCTACATATTGCAAATATTACATAAAAAAAATCCTCACTGGAAAAGTTAGATATACTACAACTCTTCACTCATGCACATATCTCTCAAAGGTTTTTCCAAAAACATAGCTAAATGTAAGGAACAGTCGTCATTACTAATCATTCAGAAAACCATCAGCAATGCAATGAGGAAAAAGCCTGCGAAGACGATACCAACTCTGGTATGTATTGGTATCCACCCATGTGTTTCTGTAATATCAAAAGAAAAGCAAGTGTTACAGCCCCAACCCCACCCCAAAATATACAAACAAAACCATCTATAATACAAAATTATCCTGTCATTTACTGAACATCTCCACTTACTTGATGTGAACCTCTCGGTCCTAGAACACCAAACAAACACACTACACCAAGATGACAATCTTCAAATGGTGGAGGTGTGGAAACTTCTGCAATTAAGATCCTTATGTGTAAGGTTAGCCCAACCCTCCCCCTTTTTTCAATAACAGAAATTAACAAAATAGTATGCATCAAGTATTCATCATACAAGCAATCAACTGACATAGCAAATTGTAGATAAGCATCCAATTTTGAAGCAAGACCATGGCAGAAGTAAACTGCGACACTTACGAGGAGGCAGAGAGCAGACTGCAAATACGAAGAGCTTTTGGTGTAAGCGGTGCCGCCCCGCCCCTCTTCCCCAGTATTCCATTACAGTAGTAATTATCAAAGGCAAGTTTGACCTTAATGTATCAATCCAAGACTTAAAACTGAGAACAAACTTCTCTCCAAAACATAACTAGAAACAAACTCGCTGAAACATTAAAAACCATAGCTTTTCAGAAAAATGTTCTTCAAGTGATGGAAGACTGGGAACTTGAGCAATGACGATCCTTTCATGTAAGGTTAACTAGGGGCCCCAAACAAACCCCATAATTTTAATTAACATGAGAAATGAACAGATTTATACACCATACGTACATGCATTGTACAGCAATCTACTTACAGGAACACAAAAAAAAACCAAGACGCAAGGATCCGGTACACAAGTGCAAATGTGGCAGATGTAAGTTGTGGCACTTAGGAGGAGACAGAAAGAGGACTGCAAATACCAAGAACTTGCTTTGTGAGTGGTAACCCCACCCCATCCCCAATATTTCATTACTTCCAATTACTAAACTTTTGAGCTTATGCGTTCTACCTATTCAATATATTAATTCACACAAGTAAGCCTAAAGGACTTCTCTCATGCACATGGCTACTCAAGAGTTTTTTCAACCAAATTACTAGCATAATATAAAGAAAACTGTTACCATTACCAATCCTTCAAAAAAGCCATCAGCAATGGAAAGTAGAAAAACTTTGCCAAGAGCATGCCAATCTCTAATAACAGTGTCCAAATAAGTGTTTCTGCAATATCTGAAGAAAAGAAAGTATTACAGGCCCCCCCCCCCCCCCCCCGGGTATACACACGAAATAATCTACAACAGAAAATTATCCAATCATTTATTTAACTACTCCACTTACTTGTTGTGGACATCGGAGTCCTAGAACACCAAGTAAACACACACTACACTAAGATGATGATCCTCAAATGATGGTGATGTGGAAAATTCTGTAATTAAGATCCTTGTGTGTAAGTTTAGCCCCCCACCCCCTTTTTCTTTCAATAATAGAGAAAAATCAACTATAGAATGCACTATATATTCATCAAACAAGCACTCAACTTACAATAGTAAAATGTAGATAATCATCCAAATTTGAAGCGAGACCAAGTCATCCAAATTTGAAGCGAGACCAAGTCATCTAAAATTGAAGCGAGACCAAGGCAGAAGCAAACTGCAACACTTAATGAGGTGGCAGAGAATAGACTGCAAATACGAAGAGCTTTTTGTAAGCGATAACCCCCCTCTTCCCCAGTCTTCCATTTAAAGCAATTCCACTGATTATCAAAAGCAAATTTTGACCTCAACATCTATCCATCAGAGACTTAAATTGAGAACATCATCTTTTATCCAAAACATGAGAACAAACTCTGCAAAAAATTAAAAAAATATAGCTTTTCAAAAAATGCTCTTCAAATGATGGAAGACTGGAAGCTTCTGCAATAATTTTAATTAAGAGAAATGAACAGATCTACACACCATAAATGCAGTACAGCAATCAACTTACAGGAACAAAATGACACAGGTCCAACATACCAAGTGACAATGTGGCGGATGCAAGCTGTGGCTCTCAGTGGTGACAGAAAAGAGGACTGCAAATACCAAAAACTTGCTTTGTGAGTGGTAACCACCCCCCCCCCCCCCTCCCCAATATTTTGGTTAAAAGCAAAAAAAACTAAAAAAAATTCCTACTACAAAAGTAAGACTACAGCACTTCTCTCATGCACATGGATTCCTCGAAGTTTCTTCTACCAAAAATAGCAAAATGTAAAGTAGTCATTACTAATCCTTCAAAAAAGCCATCAGCAATGTTAAGTAGAAAAACCACTGTTAGTGTTTCAGCAATATCAAAAGAACGGCAAGTAATACAGCTCCAACCCCCCATTATACAAACGAAACCATCTATAAAAGAAAATGATCCAGTCATCTATGTACTGAAGTATTTAGTCATTTACTCCACTTACTTGTTGTGACATCCAAGTCCTAGAACACCAAATCAAACACACAACACAAAGATGATGATCTTCAAATGATGGACATGTAGAAACTTCTGCAATTAAGATCCTTATGTGTAAGATTAGGCCCCACCCCCACCCCCAATTTTCTTTCAATAATAGTGAAATCGACATGATGGTATGCACTATATATTCATCATACAAGCATCAACTTACATAACAAATTGTAGGTAAGCATCCAATTTTGAAGCAAGACCATGGCAGAAGTAAAGTGTGACACTTACGAGGTGGCAGAAAACAGACTGCAAATACGAAGAGCTTTTTGTGTAAGCGGTGCCCCCCCCCCCTACCCCTCTTCCCCAGTATTCCATTACAGTAGTAATTCAAAGGAAAGTTTTTTACCTTAATGCATCAATCCAAGACTTAAAACTGAGAACAAACTTCTATCCAAAATGTAACTAGAAACAAACTCACTGAAACATTAAAAACCATAGCTTTTCAGAAAAATGTTCTTCAAGTGATGGAAGACTGGGAACTTGAGCAATGACGATCCTTTCATGTAAGGTTAACTAGGGGCCCCAAACAAACCCCATAATTTTAATTAACATGAGAAATGAACAGATTTATACATGCAGTTGTACAGCAAATCTACTTACAGGAACACAAAAAAAACCAAGACGCAAGGATCCGGTACACAGTGCAAATGTGGCAGATGTAAGTTGTGGCACTTAGTAGGAGACAGAAAGAGGACTGCAAATACCAAGAACTTGCTTTGTGAGTGGTAACCCCACCCCATCCCCAATATTTCATTACTTCCAATTACTAAAAGAACTTTTGAGCTTGATGTGTTCTACCTATTCAATATATTAATTCAAAACAAATTCTCACCACTCAAGGAAGCCTAAAGGGCTTCTCTCATGCACATGGCTACTCAAGAGTTTTTTCAACCAATTACTAGCATAATGTAAAGAAAACAGTTTACCCATTACCAATTCCTTCAAAAAAGCCATCAGCAATGGAAAGTAGAAAAACACTGCCAAGAGCATGCCAATCTCTAATAACGGTGTCCACCTAAGTGTTTCTGCAATATCAAAAGAAAAGAAAGTATTACAGGCCCCAACCCCCCCCCAACAAAGGTATACACACGAAACCATCTACAACAGAAAATTATCCAATCATTTATTTAACTACTCCACTTACTTGTTGTGGACATCGGAGTCCTAGAAAACCAAGTAAACACACTACACTAAGATGATGATCCTCAAATGATGGTGATGTGGAAAATTCCTGTAATTAAGATCCTTTGTGTGTAAGTTTAGCCCCCCACCCCCCCCCCCATTTTTCTTTCAATAATAGAGAAAAATCAACTATAGAATGCACCTATATATTCGTCAAACAAGCACTCGACTTACAATAGTAAAATGTAGATAATCATCCAAATCTGAAGCGAGACCAAGGCAGAAGCAAACTGCAGCACTTAATGAGGTGGCAGAGAATAGACTGCAAATACGAAGAGCTTTTTGTAAGCGACAACCCCCTCTTCCCCAGTATTCCATTTAAAGCAATTCCACTGATTATCAAAGGCAAGTTTTGACCTCAACATCTATCCATCAGAGACTTAAATTGAGAACATCATCTTTTATCCAAAACATGAGAACAAACTCTGCAAAACAAAAAATGAAAAAACAGCTTTTCAAAAAATGCTCTTCAAATGATGGAAGACTGGAAGCTTCAGCAATAATTTTAATTAACAAGAGAAACTGAACAGATCTGCACACCATAAAATGCAGTACAGCAATCAACTTACAGGAACAAAATGACGCAGGTCCCCCCATAACATACCATACCAAGTGAAAGTGGCGGGGGATGCAAGCTGTGGCTCTAAGGTGGTGACAGAAAAGAGGACTGCAAATACCAAAAACTTGCTTTGTGAGTGGTAACCCCCCTCCCCAATATTTCAATTAAAAGTTTTAAAAAAAATTCCTACTACAAAAGTAAGACTACAGCACTTCTCTCATGCACATGGATACTCGAAGTTTCTTCTACCAAAAAAGCAAAATGTAAAGTAATCATTACCAATTCCTTCAAAAAAGCCCATTAGAAATGTTAAATAGACAAAAAACCACAGTTAGTGTTTCAGCAATATAAAAAAAACGGCAAGTATTACAGCCCTAACCCCCCATTAAACAAACGAAACCATCTATAAAAGAAAATTATCCAGTCATCTATGTACTGAATGATCCAGTCATTTACTCCACTTACTTGTTGTGAACATCCAAGTCCTAGAACACCAAATAAACACACTACACCAAGATGACCATCTTCAAATGATGGACATGTAGAAACTTCTGTAATTAAGATCCTTAGGTGTAAGATTAGCCCCCACACCCAATTTTCTTTCAATAATAGAGAAATCGACATGATAGTATGCACTATAAATTCATCATACAAGCAATCAACTTACATAGCAAATTGTAGATAAGCATCCAATTTTGAAACGAGACCATGGTAGAAGTAAACTGCGACACTTAGGAGGTGGCAGAGAGCAGACTGCAAATACGAGAGGCTTTTTGTAAGCAGTGTCCCCCCCTACCCCTCTTCCCCAGTATTCCATTACAGTAGTAATTGTCAAAGGCAAGTTTTGACCTTAATGTATCAATCAAAGACTTAAAACTGAGAACAAACTTCTATCCAAAATGTAACTAGAAACAAACTTGCTGAAACATTAAAAAAACCATAGCTTTCAGAAAAATGTTCAAGCAATGGAAGACTGGGAACTTGAAGCAATGACGATCCTTTCATGTAAGGTTAACTAGGGGCACAAACCCCACCCCTTAATTTAATTAACATGAGAGATAAAACAGATTTATACCATATGTACATGCATTGTACAGCAATCTACTTGCAGGAACACACACAAAAAAAACCGAAGACGGCCAAGGGACCCAGTACACGGTGCAAAATGTAAGTTGTGGCAACTTAGTAGGAGACAGAAAGAGACTGCAAATACCAGAACTTGCTTTGTGAGTGGTAACCCCACCCCATCCCCAATATTTCATTACTTCCAATTACTAAGAGAACTTTTGAGCTTGCTTGTTCTACCTATTCAATATATTAATTCAAAACAAATTCTCACCACACAAGTAAGCCCAAAGGACTTCTCTCATGCACATGGCTACTTAAGAGTTTTTTTTCTTTTTTCAACCAAATTACTAGCATAATGTAAAGAAAAGAGTTTACCATTACCAATCCTTCAAAAAAGCCATCAGCAATGTAAAGTAGAAAAACACTGCCAAGAGCATGCCAATCTCTAGTAACGGTGTCCACCTAAGTGTTTCTGCAATATCAAAAGAAAAGAAAGTATTACAGGCCCCCCGCCCCACCCCCCCCAGGTATACACACGAAATAATCTACAACAGAAAATTATCCAATCATTTATTTAACTACTCCACTTACTTGTTGTGGACATCGGAGTCCTAGAACACCAAGTAAACACACACTACACTAAGATGATGATCCTCAAATGATGGTGATGTGAAAAATTCTGTAATTAAGATCCTTGTGTAAGTCTTTAGCCACCCCCTTTTTCTTTCAATAATAGAGAAAAATCAACTATAGAATGCACTATATATTCATCAAACAAGCACTCAACTTACAATAGTAAAATGTAGATAATCATCCAAATTTGAAGCGAGACCAAGTCATCCAAATTTGAAGCGAGACCAAGTCATCCAAATTTGAAGCGAGACCAAGGCAGAAGCAAACTGCAACACTTAATGAGGTGGCAGAGATAGACTGCAAATACGAAGAGCTTTTTGTAAGCGATAACCCCCCTCTTCCCCAGTCTTCCATTTAAAGCAATTCCACTGATTATCAAAAGCAAATTTTGACCTCAACATCTATCCATCAGGAGACTTAAATTGAGTAACATCATCTTTTATCCAAACATGAGAACAAACTCAGCAAAAAATTAAAAAAATATAGCTTTTCAAAAAATGCTCTTCAAATGATGGAAGACTGGAAGCTTCTGCAATAATTTTAATTAAGAGAAATGAACAGATCTACACACCATAAATGCAGTACAGCAATCAACTTACAGGAACAAAATGACACAGGTCCAACATACCAAGTGACAATGTGGCGGATGCAAGCTGTGGCTCTCAGTGGTGACAGAAAAGAGGACTGCAAATACCAAAAACTTGCTTTGAGAGTGGTAACCCCCCCCCCCCCTCCCCCCCCCCTCCCCAATATTTTGGTTAAAAGCTAAAAAAAATTCCTACTACAAAAGTAAGACTACAGCACTTCTCTCATGCACATGGATACTCGAAGTTTCTTCTACCAAAATAGCAAAATGTAAAGTAGTCATTACTAATCCTTCAAAAAAGCCATCAGCAATGTTAAGTAGAAAAACCACTGTTAGTGTTTCAGCAATATCAAAAGAACGGCAAGTAATACAGCTCCAACCCCCCATTATACAAACGAAACCATCTATAAAAGAAAATGATCCAGTCATCTATGTACTGAAGTATTTAGTCATTTACTCCACTTACTTGTTGTGACATCCAAGTCCTAGAACACCAAATCAACACACAACACAAAGATGATGATCTTCAAATGATGGACATGTAGAAACTTCTGCAATTAAGATCCTTATGTGTAAGATTAGCCCCCACCCCCAATTTTCTTTCAATAATAGTGAAATCGACATGATGGTATGCACTATATATTCATCATACAAGCAATCAACTTACATAGCAAATTGTAGATAAGCATCCAATTTTGAAGCAAGACCATGGCAGAAGTAAAGTGTGACACTTACGAGGTGGCAGACAAAAACAGACTGCAAATACGAAGAGGTTTTTGTGTAAGCGGTGCCCCCCCCCCCCCCCCTACCCCTCTTCCCAGTATTCCATTACAGTAGTAATTCAAAGGAAAGTGTTTTTACCTTAATGCATCAATCCAAGACTTAAAACTGAGAAACAAACTTCTATCCAAAATGTAACTAGAAACAAACTCACTGAAACATTAAAAAACATTAGCTTTTCAGAAAAATGTTCTTCAAGTGATGGAAGACTGGGAACTTGAGCAATGACGATCCTTTCATGTAAGGTTAACTAGGGGCCCCAAACAAACCCCATAATTTTAATTAACATGAGAAATGAACAGATTTATACATGCATTGTACAGCAATCTACTTACAGGAACAAAAAAAAACAAAGATGCAAGGATCCGGTACACAAGTGCAAATGTGGCAGATGTAAGTTGTGGCACTTAGGAGGAGACAGAAAGAGGACTGCAAATACCAAGAACTTGCTTTGTGAGTGGTAACCCCACCCCATCCCCAATATTTCATTACTTCCAATTACTAAAAGAACTTTTGAGCTTGATGTGTTCTACCATTCAATATATTAATTCAAAACTAATTCTCACCACTCAAGGAAGCCTAAAGGGCTTCTCTCATGCACATGGCTACTTAAGAGTTTTTTCAACCAAATTACTAGCATAATGTAAAGAAAACAGTTACCATTACCAATCCTTCAAAAAAAAGCCATCAGCAATGGAAAGTAGAAAAAACACTGCTAGAGCATGCCAATCTCTAATAACGGTGTCCACCTAAGTGTTTTTCTGCAATATCAAAAGAAAAGAAAGTATTACAGGCCCCAACTACACAAGGTATACACACGAAACCATCTACAACAGAAAATTATCCAATCATTTATTTAACTACTCCACTTACTTGTTGTGGACATCGGAGTCCTAGAACACCAAGTAAACACACACTACACTAAGATGATGATCCTCAAATGATGGTGATGTGGAAAATTCTGTAATTAAGATCCTTGTGTGTAAGTTTAGCCCCCCACCCCCATTTTCTTTCAATAATAGAGAAAAATCAACTATAGAATGCACTATATATTCGTCAAACAAGCACTCGACTTACAATAGTAAAATGTAGATAATCATCCAAATCTGAAGCGAGACCAAGGCAGAAGCAAACTGCAGCACTTAATGAGGTGGCAGAGAATAGACTGCAAATACGAAGAGCTTTTTGTAAGCGACAATCCCCCTCTTCCCCAGTATTCCATTTAAAGCAATTCCACTGATCATCAAAGTCAAGTTTTGACCTCAACATCTATCCATCATAGAATTAAATTGATAATATATTTTTATCAAAAACATGAGAACAAACTCTGCAAAAAATGAAAAAACAGCTTTTCAAAAAATGCTCTTCAAATGATGGAAGACTGGAAGCTTCAGCAATAATTTTAATTAACAAGAGAAATGAACAGATCTACACACCATAAATGCAGTACAGCAATCAACTTACAGGAACAAAATGACGCAGGTCCAACATACCAAGTGAAAGTGTGGCGGATGCAAGCTGTGGCTCTAAGGTGGTGACAGAAAAGAGGACTGCAAATACCAAAAACTTGCTTTGTGAGTGGTAACAACCCCCTCCCCAATATATCAATTAAAAGTTTTAAAAAAAATTCCTACTACAAAAGTAAGACTACAGCACTTCTCTCATGCACATGGATACCCGAAGTTTCTTCTACCAAAAAGGCAAAATGTAAAGTAGTCATTACCAATCCTTCAAAAAAGCCATCAGCAATGTTAAATAGAAAAACCACCGTTAGTGTTTCAGTAATATCAAAAGAACGGCAAGTATTACAGCCCTAACCCCCCATTATACAAACGAAACCATCTATAAAAGAAAATTATCCAGTCATCTATGTACTGAATGATCCAGTCATTTACTCCACTTACTTGTTGTGAACATCCAAGTCCTAGAACACCAAATCAACACACTACACCAAGATGACCATCTTCAAATGATGGACATGTAGAAACTTCTGTAATTAAGATCCTTAGGTGTAAGATTAGCCCCCAGCCCCAATTTTCTTTTAATAATAGTGAAATCGACATGATAGTATGCACTATAAATTCATCATACAAGCAATCAACTTACATAGCAAATTGTAGATAAGCATCCAATTTTGAAGCGAGACCATGGCAGAAGTAAACTGCGACACTTACGAGGTGGCAGAGAGCAGACTGCAAATACGAAGAGCTTTTTGTAAGCAGTGTCCCCCCCTACCCCTCTTCCCCAGTATTCCATTACAGTAGTAATTGTCAAAGGCAAGTTTTGACCTTAATGTATCAATCAAAGACTTAAAACTGAGAACAAACTTCTATCCAAAATGTAACTAGAAACAAACTTGCTGAAACATTAAAAACCATAGCTTTTCAGAAAAATGTTCAAGCAATGGAAGACTGGGAACTTGAGCAATGACGATCCTTTCATGTAAGGTTAACTAGGGGGCACCAAACCCCTTAATTTAATTAACATGAGAAATAAACAGATTTATACACCATATGTACATGCATTGTACAGCAATCTACTTGCAGGAACACACACAAAAAAACCAAGACGCAAGGACCCAGTACACGGTGCAAATGTAAGTTGTGGCACTTAGTAGGAGACAGAAAGAGGACTGCAAATACCAAGAACTTGCTTTGTGAGTGGTAACCCCACCCCATCCCCAATATTTCATTACTTCCAATTACTAAGAGAACTTTTGAGCTTGCTTGTTCTACCTATTCAATATATTAATTCAAAACAAATTCTCACCACACAAGTAAGCCCAAAGGACTTCTCTCATGCACATGGCTACTTAAGAGTTTTTTCAACCAAATTACTAGCATAATGTAAAGAAGACAGTTACCATTACCAATCCTTCAAAAAAGCCATCAGCAATGTAAAGTAGAAAAACACTGCCAAGAGCAATGCCCAAACTCTAGTAACGGTGTCCACCTAAGTGTTTCTGCAATATCAAAAGAAAAGAAAGTATTACAGGCCCCCCCCCCCCGGTATACACACGAAATAATCTACAACAGAAAATTATCCAATCATTTATTTAACTACTCCACTTACTTGTTGTGGACATCGGAGTCCTAGAACACCAAGTAAACACACACTACACTAAGATGATGATCCTCAAATGATGGTGATGTGGAAATTCTGTAATTAAATCCTTGTTGTGTAAGTTTAGCCCCCCACCCCCTTTTTCTTTCAATAATAAGAGAAATCAACTATAGAATGCACTATACATTCATCAAACAAGCACTCAACTTACAATAGTAAAATGTAGATAATCATCCAAATTTGAAGCGAGACCAAGGCAGAAGCAAACTGCTACACTTAATGAGGTGGCAGAGAATAGACTGCAAATACGAAGAGCTTTTTGTAAGCGATAACCCCCCTCTTCCCCAGTCTTCCATTTAAAGCAATTCCACTGATTATCAAAGAGAAATTTTGACCTCAAAGACTTAAATTGAGAACATCATATTTTTATCAAAAACGTGAGAACAAACTTTGCGAAAAATTAAAAAACATGGCTTTTCAAAAAATGCTCTTCAAAAGATGGAAGACTGGAAGCTTCTGCAATAATTTTGATTAAGAGAAATGAACAGATCTACACACCATAAATGCAGTACAGCAATCAACTTACAGGAACAAAATGATGCAGGTCCAACATACCAAGTGAAAATGTGGCGGATGCAAGCTGTGGCTCTAAGGTGGTGACAGAAAAGGAGACTGCAAATACCAAAAACTTGCTTTGTGAGTGGTAACCCCCTCCCCCTCCCCAATATTTCAATTAAAAGTTAAATAAAATTCTTACTACAAAAGTAAGACTTACAGCACTTCTCTCATGCACATGGATACTCGGAAGTTTCTTCTACCAAAATAGCAAAATGTAAAGTAGTCATTACCAATCCTTCAAAAAAGCCATCAGCAATGTTAAGTAGAAAAACCACCATTAGTGTTTCAGCAATATCAAAAGAACAGGAAGTATTACGGCGGCCCCGCCCAACATTATACAAATGAAACCATCTATAAGAGAAAATGATCCAGTCATCTATGTACTGAATGATCCAGTCATTTACTCCACTTACTTGTTGTGACATCCAAGTCCTAGAACACCAAATAAACATGCACTACACAAAAGATGATCTTCAAATGATGGACATGTAGAAACTTCTGCAATTAAGATCCTTATGTGTAAGATTAGCCCCCACCCCCAATTTTCTTTCAATAATAGAGAAATCAACATGATGGTATGCACTATATATTCATCATACAAGCAATCAACTTACATAGCAAAATGTAGATAAGCATCCAATGAAGCGAGACCATTACAGTACGTAATTCCAAGCATCAAAGGCAAGTTTTGGCCTTTATGTCTATTTAAACATTTCAACTAAAGAACATACTTGCTGAAAAATTTAAACCATAGCTTTCCTTTCAAATACACAGCTACTCCACTTACTTGACGTGAAGTTCTGAAAACCTCAACCTCAACTCCAACATTAATAGACGTAGGGAAAGGTTTTTCAAATGATGGAAGACTTCCAACTTCTGCAATGAAGATCCTTTCGTGTAAGGTTAACAGCCCCCCCCACCCCCCCCCCCCCATTCCCCTTAATTTCAATTAAAAAGAGAAATGAACAAAGATGTATACACCATATAAGCACCATACAGCAACCAACTTACAGACCAACTGCTGGAAACAAGGATCCGATATACGTAGTGAAGCTGTGGCACTTACGAGGTGGCAGAAAGAGTAACTGCAAATACTAAGAACTTGCTTTGTGAGTGGTAATGCCCCCCCCCCTTATCCCCATTATTTCACTTATTTTTATATTTTCAACTATCAAGAGAAGTTTTTACCTTAAAGGTCTACCTATTACTAGCTTCTGATAAATCTCACTGCATAAGGAAGGTTATAGGTCTCCTCTTAGATATGTCCACCTACAGTAACGAAAACATCTCTGGTAGAATATCATAGCGTCATTTACCGAACAACTCCACTTACTTGGATGTGAATTTCCGACTCCCAGACCACCAAAGTAGACATATTACACCATGAAGATGGCTTTAAAAGATGAGTGTGGGAGCTTCTGCAATTAAGATCCTTTGGCATAAGGTTAAAAGCCCCCCCACCCCTTTTATTGTAAGATAAATGACAAGCTGTAATCATATATGCACCATACAACAAACAACTAACACAAAATGCAGATTGCAAGTCTGTTATATGAAGTGGGGATAATTGGTGGATGCAAGCTAGCCTGTTGGCACTTATGATGTGGTAGAGAGAGAACTGCAAATTCCAAGAACTTGTTCTGTGAGTGGTAACCCCCGGCCCCCCCTTCCAATATTCCATTACCTCCATTGCTCAAAGTTTCAACTTGACTTAACTATTAATTCAACACAATTACAACTTCAGAAAAAGCTCACTGCAACTTGAAAAGTCAAGCTATCTTCCAAATACATGGCAATTCCACTTACTTGATGTGAAGTTCTCAAAAAACTGGGATTCCAACATAACCACCAAACCAAAGAAAATGTTCTCAAATGTTGAAGTGGAAAATTATCCAATTCTGCAATTAAGAAGCTTTCGTGCAAGGTTAACAGCCCCTCCCCCCCTTTATTTCTATTATTAGGAGAAATGAACAAATATGTACAGCCATATATGCACCACACAGCAATCAACTTACACGGCAAAATGTAGTTAAGCATCCAAGGTACGAAGCGCGCAAGTGGCAGACGCTAGCTGTAGCACCTCAAGCAGTAGAAATGAGAGGACTGCAATGACCAAGAACCTGTTTTGTGAGTGGTCACCCCCCCTTCCCCATATTGCATTACATACTTCATTTTAATAAAAGACAAGTTTTCATTTTCCATGTCTTCTTATTCAACAGCTAACTTTTGAAAAAAAACTCACTACAAAGGAAGGCTATTGCTTTCTCTCATACACATGGCTATTGAAGTTTCTTCTACACAGCAAAATGTAAATAACAGTCATCGTTACCAATCGTTCAAGAAACCATCAGTGCAAAGTGGAAAAAAAAAAAAAAAAGGCAGCAAGTTAGGCACATCTCTTTGGTATTGGTTACCCACTCGGGTGTTTCTGCAATATCAAAAGAAGTGTTACAGGCAGGCACCCCCCCCCCCCCCCCCCCCCCGCAACACACACAAACCTTTAAAAAAATCTTACCAAAATTCACACAATACTGAGCTATTCCACTTACTTGAAGTGAAGTTCTTAATCCCAGAACACCACCATCAATTTCAAGAAAAGTTTATCCAATAATGAACTGTGAAAGCTTCTGTAATAAGATCCCATAAGGATAACAGCCCCAAACCCTATTTTAACATGAATTGTTAAAACAACTAATATCCCTAACATCAAATATCAAGGGAAGTGAACACAATCGTTAACACTATATATATGCATGACAACCAACTTACATTATCAAACATCGAAGAGAGCGAGACCATTGCCAACTTACATTATCAAATATCGAAGCGAGCGAGACCATTGCGGACGTAAACTGTGGTACATATGAAGTAGCAGAAAGGACTGTAAATACCAAGAACTTGCTTTGTGAGTGTTAACCCCGCCCCCTCCCCAAATATTTCATTACTTCCATTTCTCAAAGGAAAGCATTACTTATACTTCTACCTATTTGCAAACTTAAAAAAAAAAAATTATTATAAGTTTCTCAAATATCTTTACACACTTGATGTCATATTCTGAATACTGGAACTACACTTACTTGATGTCGTATTCTGAATATTGGAACTTCAATGTATAAACTACACC
Source organism: Macrobrachium nipponense (assembly GCF_015104395.2). Classification (NCBI taxonomy): domain Eukaryota; kingdom Metazoa; phylum Arthropoda; class Malacostraca; order Decapoda; family Palaemonidae; genus Macrobrachium; species Macrobrachium nipponense. The sequence continues at coordinate 19,864,048 of NC_087223.1, read as the reverse complement.
ACACAAAAAATGTCCTTCAAATACGAAGTGTGGAAACTTCTGCAATAGAATCCATTCTGGCATAAGGTTAATGGCCCCCTCCGGCCCCTTCACTTCAGTGAACACAAAAAACACTACATAAACATCAAACAACGACCAACTTACATGGAAAAATATTGGCGCATGGATCCAAAAATATATGGCGAGACCTGGCAGCTGTTAGCTGTGGAACATACGATGTAGAAGACAGAAGACTGCAAAAAACCAAGAACTCTCTGTGAGTGGTATCCCCCCTTCCCCCCAATATTCCAATTATCAAAAAGTTATATCCTTACGTATCCCTATTCAAGACAACTTCAGAACAAAATCACTACAAAATAGAAAACTATACCTCTTTTCTCAAATAACTACATACAATTCTCTGCTTACTTGGATGCGAAGTTTTCTGAATGCTCAAAACTCCAATATATAAACACAACACCCAGGAAAATGTTCTTCAAACAGCAAAGTGTGGAAACTCCTGCAATAAAGATCTTTCGGCTTAAGGTTAACAGGCCCCACCCCCCCTTTCTAATCTCCATTATAAAAAGTTAACTCCACAGACG
>NC_087223.1:19828082-19862964 GCF_015104395.2 Macrobrachium nipponense | reverse complement strand
GTGACTTTATAACCCTTTCATTCTGTTCATAACACTTTCAATTCTGTTCATAACCCTTTTAAATTCTGTAAATTAAATTCTCTATATGACAAAGGGTCCTGTGCTTCATTTAGTCTCTTGGATATATAAAAGGGAGTTTATAAGTGTCATTGAAGTATTATTTTGTTGCGACATGCAGAATATGGGATGTGTGCCAGTTATAGGTAACGCTATGTCAACGTAGCGAGCTTTGTGGTGCAAGGGTAATCAGCTTAATTTGGTTATGAATGAAGATGAGAAACTTATAGGTAGAAATAGGTGAATATTATTGTTGATATATACTGTACTTATACTCAATTTGTATAGAAGGCATCACGTAGCAGAGTAGGTAGTTTTAAACAAAATGTAGGTATATCAGATGTGAAAGAACAGTTGTTACCCTTATATTTATTTATTTATTAATTTTTTTTGGAATCTAGGCAAATCTTCTGAAGAACCAGTTACGAATAGTTACTCTTCGTAATGGAAGTGTTAGAGGCTAGATGGTGTGCTTCTATATTAGATCTGTTCTGCCAGAATGACTACACAGAGTTTTCGAGCATTGTTACGAAGAGTGACTTGGCCAGGAGTTGAGGGCTTTTGAAAAGGAAAGGAGTATGATTTATCCAAGGGGCTGGTCACGATTACTGGAGGACACAAGTTGTCCATTGTATTGGCAGATCCTGCAAGTTGCTTGAAAATCGTTCGATGCTTGTAGTACTGAGGAAGACTTCGTGGTGCTGCGAGAGTATCGTTGACAGTGAGCACAACTTGAGTTTCAAGTTCCTTCTTTATCTTAATTGCTTTTACTGGATTATAACATGATTAGTTACTTGATATAAGAGTTGATTATTAGGATTTGCCTTTGTTTTTTAATAGGAATGTAGGCACAGACTTATAATATCGTAATTGTTTTGTTGGTTTATTTGGGAGTTTTTAAAAATTCTAGGTGGAATAACTTGTATTATTATTATTGCAAGCAGCTGTAAGGATGTCGTGGGTGACACAGCAAAGAGAAGAGGATGTTGGATCGGAAGTCATTCGCATAAAGATGTGAAAGGGAGAAATAGTGTGATTACCTCTGAAGCCTTCTTGGTTGGTCATTTTTGAAAGTCGTATAGGTTACGTTAAGTAGGTTAGAAGGTGCCACAGGCCTGCCGTTGGAAATCCTCGTCTGCTAGTTTGTGAGACGAAGTAAAATCCCCCTCTGTATCATTCGAAGGAAGGCGGCTAGTTCATTTGAAAGTGTACTTCTGTAAGTATTGCTCTCTCTCTCTCTCTCTCTCTCTCTCTCTCTCTCTCTCTCTCTCTCTCTCTCTCATCTCTCTCTCTCTCGTGCCAGGGTAGTTTTTTTGCTTTTTTAATAGGAAGAAGAAAATTTAATTTTTATAGATGTGGTTTGCTCTTAATTCCCCCAGATAGTAATATGTCTTGACAAAATGGTTGGCAGTTTTGTGGTGTGGGATTGTAGGAAAATCTGTCTGATTATAAGGGAAAATTAAATGCTAATTGTCCTCTATGATGATTTTACAGGAGTCAAGCCTATTTTTGGACTATTATATAGAATTATTTGGCATTTTCATGTTTCCAGTTCATTTACTGCAGTTAATATTTGTTGTTTTCTTGCAGTTTTAATCAGTTTTTTTTTTTCAAGTTTTTAAAGTGAAAATTACCCAATGCCCATGAATAGTATGTTAAATTTGCAATGTGAGCTCTGAAAGTTTTCACATAATTCTTTTTGTTAAAAGGGCCAGGTGTGGATGGTGGTGGTCTGCAGAAGGGAAGTGTCCTTTTGAGTGGTCCAGTGCGAGAGTGGTGAAGGCCCTGTTGGTAATTGTTCAGGCAGCAGTCCCTTGGCGGAGTCTTGTGGTCAAGTCTGCCGGCAGGCTTAACAACATGGAATCAGTTGGTTATCCTTCAGAGGGGGCAGGCAGTATGCAGTCATGATGAAGACTTGTTAGGTGGTCCAGTGAAAGAAGCTCGTGGTCTGCAGTCCTGTATGAGTTTGGCATCTGTGGTCCTTTGGGAGTGGCCAGCTGTAGAAGTTCTGTGGAAGTCATTGGTGCTCGAGGGTTTGTGTTTCATAGTCCCGTGGGAGAGGTTGGCAATCGACGGTCCCGTGGGAGAGGTTGGCAATCAACGGTCCCATGGGAGAGGTTGGCAATCAACGGTCCCGTGGGAGAGTTGAGGCGATTGACGGTCCCGTGGGAGAGGTTTGGCAATCGACGGTCCCGTGGGAGAGGTTTGGCAATAGACGGTCCCGTGGGAGAGGTTGGCAATCGACGGTCCCATGGGAGAGGTTGGCAGTCGACGGTCACGTGGGGAAAAGTTGGCAATCGACGGTCCTGTGGGAGAGGTTAACAATCTATCGTTGTGTGGTAGGGGGCATTCAAACGTCCTTGGGAGGTTGGCATTTGGACGGGTCCCGTGGGGAAGAGGTTGGGCGGCAATTCGCGATCGGTGGGAGAGGTTGGCGGCATTCGACGATCCCGTGGGAGAGGTTGGCGGCATTAACGGATCCCGGGGAGAGGTTTTGGCGGCAGGATTCGCCGATCGGGAGAGGTTGGCGATCAAACGATCCCGTGGGAGAGGTTTGGCGGCATTCGGACGTCCCGTGGGAGAGGTTGGGAGCATTCGAGGATCCCCGGTGGGAGGTTTGGCGGCCTTCGACGATCCTTGGGAGAGGTTGGGCAGCATTTCGACGATCCCGTGGGGTAGGTGGCGGATTCGACGATCCCGTGGGAGAGGTTGGCGGCATTCGACGATCCCGTGGGAGAGGTTGGCGGCATTCAACGATCCCGTGGGAGAGGTTGGCGGCATTCGACGATCCCGTGGGAGAGGTTGGCGGCATTCGACGATCCCGTGGGAGAGGTTGGGGCGGCATTCGAACGGTCCCGTGCCGAGGTTGCATTCGCCGGGTCCCGTGGGAGAGGTTGGCATTCGACGGTCCCGTGGGAGAGGTTGGCATTCGACGGTCCCGTGGGAGAGGTTGCATTTTTTCGACGGTCCCCGTGGGAGAGGTTGGCATGCGACCGGTTCCCGTGGAGAGGTTTGGATGGCGACGGTCCCGTGGGAGAGGTTGGCATGGACGGTCCGTGGGAAGAGGTTGCAGCGAGGTCCCGTGGGGAGATGTTGGCATTTCGACGGTCGTGGAGAGGTTGGAATGACGGCGTGGGAGAGGTTGGCATTCGACGGTCCCGTGGGAGAGGTGGCATTCGGGAAACGGTCCCCGTGGGAGAGGTTTGGGCATTCGACGGTCCCGTGCGGAGGTTGGCATGCGACCGGTCCCGTGGGGGAGAAGTTGGCCATGCGACGGTCCCGTGGGAGAGGTTGGCATGCGACGGTCCCGTGGGAGAGGTTGGCATTCGACGGTCCCGTGGGAGAGGTTGGCATTCGACGGTCCCGTGGGAGAGGTTGGCATTCGACGGTCCCGTGGGAGAGGTTGGCATCGACGGTCCCGGCGAAGGTTGGCATTTCGAAAGTCCCTGGCGAGAGGTTGGCATTCGGACGGCGTGAGAGAGGTTTGGCATTCGCGGTCCCCGTGCTAGAGGTGGCATTCGCGGTTCCCGTGGAGAGGTTTTGGATTCGAACGGTCGTGGGAGAGGTTGGCAATCGACGGTCCCGTGGGAGAGGTTGACATTTGACAATCCCGTGGGAGAGTTTAACAATCAACATTCGTGTGGGAGAGAGCATTAGACGGTCCCTTGGGAAAGGTATTCGACAGTCCCGTAGAAGAGGCTGGTAGTCAGCGGTCCCGTGGGAGAGGTTGGCAGTCAGCAGTCCTGTCGGAGTGGTGGGCATTCAGCGGTCCTGTGGGAGAGGTTGGCAGTAGGCGGTCCCATGGGAGAGGTTGGCATTCGACGGTCCCGTGGGAGTGTTGGGCATTCAGCGGTCCCGTGGGAGAGGTTGGCCGGCAGAGGTCCCGTGAGAGAGGTTAACAATCAACGGTCGTGTGGGAGAGAGCATTCGACGGTCCCATAGAAGAGGCTTGTAGTCAGCGGTCCCGTGGGAGAGGTTGGCATTCGACGGTCCCGTGGGAGAGGTTGGCATTCGACGGTCCCGTGGGAGAGGTTGGCATTCGACGGTCCCGTGGGAGAGGTTGGCAGTCAGCAGTCCTGTGGGAGAGGCGTGGGTATTCAGCGGTCCTGTGGGAGAGGTTGGCGTTCGACGTTCCCTTGGAAAGAGATTGGCATTTTGACGATCCTTTGAGAGAGGTTGGCATTTGACGATCCTGTTGAGAGAGGTTGGCATTCGACAGTCCGTGGGAGAGGTTGGCAATCGACGGTCCCGTGGGAGAGGTTTGGCATTCGACGGTCCCGTGGGAGAGGTTTGGCAATCGACGGTCCCGTGGGAGAGGTTGGCAATCGACGGTCCCGTGGGAGAGGTTGGCAATCGACGGTCCCGTGGGAGAGGTTGGCAATCGACGGTCCCGTGGGAGAGGTTGGCATTCAGCGGTCCCGTGGGAGAGGTTAACAATCAACAGTCGTTTTTGGGAGACAGCAGTCTATCGGTCCCTTGGGAAAGGTTGGCATTCTACAGTCCCGTGGGAGAGGTTGGCGTTCGGCATTCCCTTGAGAGAGGTTGGCAGTCGGCGGTCTCGTGGCAGAGGTTAGCGTTCGATGATTCTGTGGGAGAGGTTGGCATTCAAGCGGGTCACGTGGAGAGGTGGCCGGCAGAGGTCCCGTGAGAGAGGTTAACAATCAACGGTCGTGTGGGAGAGAGCATTCGACGGTCCCATAGAAGAGGCTTGTAGTCAGCGGTCCCGTGAGAGAGGTTGGCATTCGACAGTCCCGTGGGAGAGGTTGGCAATCAACGGTCCCGTGGGAGAGGTTGGCATTCGACGGTCCCGTGGGAGAGGTTGGCAGTCAGCAGTCCTGTGGGAGAGGTGGGTATTCAGCGGTCCTGTGGGAGAGGTTGGCGTTCGACGTTCCCTTGGAAGAGATTGGCATTTGACGATCCTGTGAGAGAGGTTGGCATTTGACGATCCTGTGAGAGAGGTTGGCATTCGACAGTCCCGTGGGAGAGGTTGGCAATCAACGGTCCCGTGGGAGAGGTTGGCATTCGACGGTCCCGTGGGAGAGGTTGGCAATCGACGGTCCCGTGGGAGAGGTTGGCAATCGACGGTCCCGTGGGAGAGGTTGGCAATCGACGGTCCCGTGGGAGAGGTTGGCAATCGACGGTCCCGTGGGAGAGGTTGGCATTCAGCGGTCCCGTGGGAGAGGTTAACAATCAACAGTCGTTTGGGAGAGAGCATTCTATGGTCCCTTGGGAAAGGTTGGCATTCTACAGTCCCGTGGGAGAGGTTGGCGTTCGGCATTCCCTTGAGAGAGGTTGGCAGTCGGCGGTCTCGTGGCAGAGGTTAGCGTTCGATGATTCTGTGGGAGAGGTTGGCATTCAACAGCCCCATGGAGAAGTTGGCGTTCGACGTTCCCTTGGAAGAAGTTGGTGTTTGACGTTCCCTTGGAAGAGGTTGGCATTCGACGTTCCCTTGGAAGAGGTTGGCATTCGACAGTCCCGTGGGAGAGATTGGCAGTCGGCGGTCCTGTGGGAGAGTTTGGTGGTTGGTCAGTTGGCCCCGTAAAAGAAGCTGGTGGTCAGCCTACCTGCGGGAGAGGCTTGGGGATGGCATACTTATGGAAGAAGTTTTGGGTCCTTATACCTGTGGGAGAGGCTGGGGTCTTCTGTTCCTGAAGGAGGGGCTGGCGGTCGGCTGTTCCCGTTGAAGAGGCTGGCAGTGGGCTGTTCCCGTTGAAGAGGCTTGCTGACGGTCGGCTGTTTCCGTTGGAGAGGCTGGTGGTCGGCTGGAACATTCCCGTTGAAGAGGCTGGCGGTCGGCTGGAACGTTCCCGTTGAAGAGGCTTGCTGGCGGTCGGCTGTTCCCGTTGAAGAGGCTGGCGGTCGGCTGTTCCCGTTGAAGAGGCTGGCGGTTGGCAGTCCCTTTGGAGAGCGAGCCTGGCAATCGGTGGTCACATGGGAGAGTGTGGCAGACGGCAGTCCCGTGGGAGGTGGCAACAGTTGATGGTTCTCAAGGAAGAAGGTGGCAGCTGGGAGTTCTCGTAGGATAAGGGGGTGGTCAGCATACCCTTGGGAGAGGCTGTGGATTGGCATATACCCTTAGGAGAGGCTGTGGATTGGCATATACCCTTAGGAGAGGCTGTGGATCGGCATATACCCTTGGGAGAGGCTGTGGATCGGCATATACCCTTGGGAGAGGCTGGGGATGAGCATACGCTTAGGAAAGGCTGTGTATCAGCATACCCTTGGGAGAGTCTTGTGTATCTGCATACCCTTGGGAGAGGCTGTGAATCTGCAAACCCTTTGGAGAGGCTGTAGATCAGCGTACCCTTGGATAGGCTGCCGGTCAGTGATTGTTGTGGGAAAGGCTGCTGGTCAGTAGTTCCCATGGGAGAGAGCCTGGCAGTCTATGAGTTTTGTAAGAGGGCCTGGTGGTTGGCGGAAGGCGGGCAAATGGCGGATACTGTGGAAGGGAAGATGCTGGCAGTCGACAGTTTCTGTAAGAGAGGCTGGCAGTCAGCCGATACTGTGGAAGGGGAGACGCTGGTGGTCGACAGTTCCTGTAGGAGAGGCTGGCAGTCAGCAGATACTGTGGAAGGGAAGACACTGGTGGTCGACAGTTCCTGTAGGATAGACTGGCAGTCGGCGGTTACTATGGAAGAAACTGGCAGTCCGTGATTCCCAATGGGAGAGGCTGGCGGTTGGCTTTTCCATGGGGAAGGCTTGCGATCAGAAAATGCCTCTTCAAAAAGTTGGTCCCATATGAGAGGTTAAGGGTCTTGTGGGTGAGATTGGCATTCAGCGGTCCTATGTGAGAGGCTGGCCTTTTGCCATCCTGGGGAGAGGTGGGTGGGCAACAAACATTGGGACATTAATTTGGGGGAGGCTAGTGGTTAGGGTTCCGTGGGAGAGGTTGGAGTTCGGCAGTCCCGTGGGAGAGGTTGGAGTTCGGCAGTCCCGTGGGAGAGGTTGGAGTTCGGCAGTCCCGTGGGAGAGGTTGGAGTTCGGCAGTCCCTTGGGAGAGGTTGGAGTTCGGCAGTCCCTTGGGGGAGAGGTTGGAGTTGGCAGTCCCGTGGGAGAGGTTGGAGTTCGGCAGTCCCGTGGGAGAGGTTGGAGTTCGACGTTCCTGTGGGAGGGGCATCGCAGAGGCTAGCAGTTGACGATCCGACGGTCCCTTCGGAGAAACCTCGTTATGCGTTGCAGTCCTATAGAAGAGGCGGTTTTCAACCGTAATCCTCGGGAACCTGTTACTTGTTCTGGAGAGCCATGCAGTTGGCTTTTGTGAAGACCTTCTACTGTCGCTGAAAAGAGAAGTGCGTTGTGATTTCTACTGGTCCTGCGAAAGATCCTATAAGGCAACAGCTTTGTGGATGGTGATCCAATGGACAAGTCTTGTCTCTGGTTAGTATCATGGAAGGAATTATCTGGTGGAAGTCGAGTGGAAGAATGAATCAGTTAGCGTGTGCATGTGGTCGTCCTGTTGAAGAAGTATTGTAATTTTATGTACACTCGGCAAGGAAAGTTAAGATACAGTTTTTTTAAATCTTCGGACATACATTGTTCAATAATGCCACACCTGGCAACTCTTGAAAGGGGGCGGAGCTTCAAAATCATAGCGATTGTTGCTTTCTAGATTTCCAACAACTTTACACCATAAAGATTCTGTTGAGGTCCTATAATCATTTATACTTGAATGTAGAAACAGGCTCTATATTATTCGTTAATGTTGGTTTGGTAACGTCAGTTGAGGGTAGAATATCGATCATCCTTTTTTAAAACCTACTGTGAATCCTTATTTATAAGTAATATTTGACACTAAACACGTTAAATTCATACGTAATTGAAGACTGATCTTAAACAATGAGAGAAAGTGTTTTAAAATTTGGGCAGTACTTGTGGAAATCGTGAGGAACAATACAGTAAAGGATGAAATATGACGATAGAGAGAGCGTGCGCAAGCTTAGGCCTATCGATAGAGATACTTAATTAATTATATTTACTTTGAGAGATTAATGATGATATTTTTTCAAATGTTTCAAAAGTTGGAGAGAGAGAGAGAGAGAGAGCGCATGCATAGGCCTATCTGTAGAGATACTTAATTCATTATATACTTTGAGAGATTGAGTGATAATATTTTTTCAAATGTGTTTTAAAAGCTGAGAGAGAGAGAGAGAAGCAAAATTTGCTCATGTGAAAGCTTAGGCCTATTTATAACTACTTAATTTCATATTTTCTTTGGGAGATTGAGTGGTAATATATATATTTTTAAAGTATGTTTTAGAAGTGGAGAGAGAGAGAGAATTATAGTACTGGTGACGGGGGAAAGGCAGAAGAAAATATAATGAATTAAGTATCTCTGTCGATAGGCCTATGCTTGCGGGATATGATATGACTGCCAAGGTCGTGCTGCACTATGCTAGATAAAATTTGAAGGATCATAATATTCAAGTCAATTTTCTAAGAAATTCTTACCCTAATCTTGATTACATTCGACAGTTGCCGTAGCATTCAAAGATTGTAAAAAGATGTGGAAAATGTTAAAATGTTAGACACAGGGTGCGGTCATTCTTGCTCTCTTGATATAGTCTTGACTTTTGAAAATCGGTTTTCATCCACAAATCATTCGCGAAAAAAGCTGTGTTAATTCGAAAAAAGCTGTGTTAATTAAAAAATATTTATTACCACAAATAACTCAATATGTATTGCACAGGCAATTAAAGTTTTATATCGTGGAAGATCTTTCAGCCTTGTGGCAAAGAAATGCAGTCGTGTAGGGCTGTAGGCTACTACGAACTGCTCTGTAATGGGAGCATATAGCCAGAAAATCTTTGAGCTAACTTGCTACTTTAACCTTGATTAAGATTTATATTTAAAGACAGTAGCTTTGTAAACAGCAACTAGCATTCGATCCATGTCAACATCAAAGTAATCAAAGTGTGAAATCCGTTACGTAGCCAGTATCCAGTGACTTGCACTTTCCTGCTCGGTGTTCTAGGGCTCCTCCTCACATCATAGAAAACGCTCTTGCGGATGCAACTAATTTGTTCAACCTACCTTAGCTGTCGCAACATTGAGTGCCATTGACGTCAGCTAACTTTAATCCCTTTGGAATACAAACATAAAATTGTAGAAACTAAAATAATTGCATTCACCACTTATGATGAGGCAATATACCTCCGTTCATGAAGCAAAACTAGTAATTATTGTCGTCGTGATACATAGTACTAAAATCAGAAATTCACATTCTATCTACCAGATCTCTATGAACGAATCCATCTGAGATATTCCAATTACTTCGGACATATATCGTGTTTTTAAGTATCTGAACGGTTTCGTTTTGCAGTTTTAACTTATATGATATAATTTGCAGTATATTTTCATATTCTAGAGTAAATTTAGCGATATGTCTTTTCAGTAAAAACAAATGGGAAATTGGATGAACGAAAGCTAATGAAAACTGTATCTTCAGTTTTCTTGTCGAGTGTACATCATATTGTGTGGAAGAAGTGTGGTTGTGGTACTTTATTTTTTTTATTATAGTAGTTATATCCACATGTTGACTGAATGTCTTATATGAGAAAGCTTTTGCATGAGCTAGTCTCTCATGTGATGTGGTAACTGTATTAAAATTGTTGTAGTTGATAAAGTTTTGTAAAGTTAATTAGTAAAATTGTAACTTATTGGTAAAAATGTAACCTCAGCAGTTAACATATTGCCGTGTTATAGTTTCTAGTGTTGTATAGTTGTACATGAAGTGATAAAGCTGAAATTTGTGTAATACAGTTTTGTTTATTCAATTGTTTTGTAGTAAAAAGACAAATTTGTTGTATTTTCAGGCGAATGAGATCTTCAGAGTTCTGGAGATAGAGTTTAATAAAAAAAATAAATCAATGATGATGTATTTTTATAATAAAACCTCTTGTGCTGAAATGTGAAATTATGAAATAATGATCCAACAACAATAATAATGTGTTAAGGATCCACTTTGCTGGTGAAGTTATGGTTTGACAATTAACTCAAAGGTAAGACTATTTTTTTTTCTATGCAGTTGAAACCAGTACGAAGAAGTATATCGGTGCAACAAATGAAAGTGTCGAAAATTGTGCAACTTTGTTTCTTGAGAATTTGACCAGATTTTTTAGGTTAAGCCTGATATGGCTGGGCTATGTAATCAACGTCATGAATTCTGTGATGTTCATTATACTGTTGTACTGCTCATATTTTCCCTAAGAATTTAACAAGTACCCAAGGCTCCATTTTGTTACACGATTGGTTGGGAGGAAGAATTTGATCCTTCAACATATACTAAAATACTGAAGGTTGAAGAGTTCAGAAAGCCTGATAACTGCAGTAGTTTGAGGACCTGAAGGTCAAGTGGAGAGGATTTAACATAGAAGATCAATGCTTGTGGTAACTTGAGAGGCACAGCAAATGGAAGAGCATTTGGCAAGGTGAGTGGAAGTTGTCACGATGGCCAGAATTGCAAAGTGCAAGAGTAATGGAAGTCTCAAATCTCCAAGGATTGTTGAAGGACCAATGATGTTGAAGGGTGACCCTTCGGAATTAGAACATTAGATCCAGAAAATGGTTGTAAACACCCTTGAGTAATGCCTACAGTCGTCCACATGAGGTACTTTTATGGCACTACCCCACTTTGTTTAAGGAAGGTTCTGCAGCTACCAATATTTCAAGCATACTGTACCAGTGGTAGGTTTGTCAACCATTTTTGGATTTTGTTTTAATGTTGCCTTTCTAACTTTTTATACAGTAGCATAGTGTAGCTGTATACTGTAGTAAAAACAAAATACTGTAGAGGGAATGAGCCAAAGCATACATTACTTAGGGTTGTCAAACCGTTTTTATTTAAAAAAAAGAAAAGGTCAGAAGGTAAAATAACATGACTTTACACTGCAGAACTTGAAAATACGGGGTCAAAAATTGTCAGAAGGATATTCCATAATATTGGTCTATGAGATATTCTGATTATCACTCTGGTCAGTGAATTCTGCAAAGTGTGATTAATTTAGGATCGTCAGAGTTATCAGGTGCTGTAGAGGGACCAGGTAGGGATATACTGACAAGGAACTGGAAAGGACTTATAGGTGTAGGTTCCCAAGTTTAATTTTCTCTCTGTAAATTACAGGATAGCATCGTAAGTACCTCAACAACATGGGTTGGCAAGTTGTGCTAAAACAAATGCTGTATAAATATTACTTGTAAGTCGCCCCCCCAAAAAAAAAAAAAAAAAAAAGGACTTGTTTGGTCATCCTCCATTGATGGCAATCCATGTATAATTAGCAGGCAATCTATGGAGTGACATTTTTCGTTTCATGTTTAGGCACTGGATATTCTGTAGTAGAGGCTTGGTTTATTGTTTGATTGATTTATAAATTTTAGACATACACGCCAAGCACTTGGGTAACTTGGACCATTCAGCGCTGAAACAGAAATTGACAGTATAAAGGTTTGAAAGGTTTAAGAAGAGGAAACCTCAAAGTAGCGCTATGAATTAATTGTTAGGAGAGTGTTAAGTAAGATGGAAGAAAAAGAAAGAATTTAGGTACATAGAAAGGAATGAAGAGTTCCAGCTAGTGGCCTAATGAATGTTGCAAAGTACCTCAAGTAATGCCTATATTGCACTGACGGCATTATGACCCCCTACAGGATAGGGGCTTGGATGAGACAGTGCTGTGGCAGAGATTTTTAAACCTAAATGGAATTAATGTAGGATCAATAATGACAGGTTTGAGGATTGTGTTCTGTGGAGAGAGTGGTAGACTGAATGGGGTTGGCAGAGGTAAGGCAGGCTTGGTCTGAAAAAAGGGATTGCTTCGGAAGATTAGTGGGAATTGGTGTTACAGTCAATTGGTACGATCCTTGAAGAAGCGCCTCAGCGGTGTGGTTGGTATGGTATTAGCGTCCTACCTCGGTGGTCGCGGATTCGATTCCCAGCCATTCCATTGAGGAGTGAGAGAGATGTATTTCTGGTGATAAAAGTTCAATCTCGACGTAGTTCGGAAGTCATGTCAAGCCGTTGGTCCCGTTGCTGAATAACCACTGGTTCCATGCAACGTAAAAGTACCATACACACAAACAAACAAAACAATCCTTGAAGATCAGAATATTTAATGACTGCATCACAACTCTTTATATCGAGTGCTCATAGTACCCTTGTTTTTGCTACTAGCTTTTAAGAGGAAGCGAGTACTTTAGTGATGAATACTGTAGCATCCTTTGTGTTCAGGTATCTTTGAAACAAAGATTTACCAAGATGTGAGAGCCAGTAGTATTTCCGTGTTGGAGTTAGAACTTTATTCAACCAGGTGTTATAACGTAGTTGCTGGCTCAATTAAAAGATTGATGTCATGTCTATAATATCTGATGAAGTGATTACGATAATAAATACAAGAAACATTCAGAATCAAAGTCTTGCAAAGCCTTTTGTGGTTATTGTGCAAGGCTGCTTGTAATTGTAGCCTTTAACCGCTCGTGGAACGAAGTCCTCTGCTGTCCATATTTTAAGAAGGAAAGACTATCATTTTTTAAAACAGACTTGTGTGAATAACTAGTTTTTAAAACATAACCTGCCTCATTACTCAGTTTATGCAGTTTTAAGTGATTAAATATGATGGTTTTTAAGGAAATTTCAACACAATGGTGGATAAATTAGTAGGGTACAGTATTTTCACACCTGTGATTGTGCACATTGAGAAAAGGCTGTCCAGTATATGTTTCTTAAGGCAATACATACTGTATGCCATGCCTGTTCTGAGTAGCTTAGTGTTTGACGAGCTGTCGGGTGCCATAATTGTTGTCATAGCCCCTTTAATGACTCAGGTATTTTTGTCTTTCAGATAAGGTATGGAGAAAGCTGGTGTTTTAGGTGATTTGTCAAGTTGGATATATTAAATTGCTAGGATTTTTAGTTTTATATTTGATGCCTTTTGGCAACAGCTAAATTTTGTAACTTTATACCAGTTTAAATAGCATTTAGTTGACAAATTATAATGTGAGTTCATTCTGCATTTTAAGCCTGTTGTTGGTTTTGATTTATATCTAAACTAGGTGGCTTCAAGTAAGTCTTATGTTTCAGGCAAGAGAAAGGATGAGTGTTGAAGATGATGGTCCATTGGTATTTTTTACAAACTTCTCTCTAACCTGCTTTGTCCGTATTCTTGGCTGGTAGATCTGTCAGGTTTTAAAAATTGCTTCTGTAGGTATGTTCAGTTATGATTAGTTATCCAGTTTATTTGTAGTTATCCGGCATCATAAATGCCAGGGACATTGACATCAGATACCAGTTGTGAAAATAGATTATGCAAAACCTGCACAGCTTTTACGAACAGTGCTTAACAAAAACCTGAATTTTGTAGTACTTCAAAATTGGTGTCTGCATACAAACCTATCATTTATATATGCCCACATTTGGTGGTTTTCGATGTCATAGACACTGCAATCTTTTTTTCCAGCTGTCAGAAATTATTAGTAGTTCTGCCTGTATAAAACCTGGAGCCTTGGGTACCTGTCCGTCACGTGCGTCAATTAGAGAACAGGGGTGCCAAGATGTTGAAAATAATTAAGGATGTTCTTGTATGAAAAAACCTGCATTGTTTTGAAGAATGCTCATTCGAGGTGCTCCTGCTCCGCTGTCTGGAGCAGTGACACTCGGTTTGGAACTGAGCTTTGCACATGGAGATATTGAGAGCAGTCTCATACTCAAGGCTGCTTCTGTTCAAGACAACAGACAGCCATCCGCAGTTGTGGCAGTCTAAGATGCAGATAAATCCATTCCGGAACTGGTTGGGTAAACCCTGTGGAAGGGGACTCTTGAAGCAAATTTTCAGTAGGAGATATAGGGGGAGTCAACGCCTCAGACAAAAGCTTGTTCCTCCTTCTCTAATGCCCTTAGATCAAGGAAGAGTTATCACAGACAAAGAAGCCTCATCCGATGGAGTATCAGCACAGCTTGTAATGGAGGGAGCATTGGCATGTTTCTTTAGTGTGTGATGCTTGTAAGCCCTCTTTTGTGCACTTACCAAACACTGAGCACATCTACTGTGGGGAACATTGTTTCCCTTTGATTGCTGGATCTGATTTACAGAAGACATAAAAAAGCTGCAAGGAACCCACTCTAAGCACTCGATGAGTATGGCGAGGTTGAATGAAAAGGCACTACTGAATATCTCCACAAACATAAAAGTGATGGAGAGTTCAATCCACTTAATCTTAACTCGCTAAATGTGATGGAATCATGACAAAGTGACAAAACCGAAAACAGAATAATCCACTACTGTGTAACAGGCGAGAGATCTCATGACTACGTTAATAAAAGACAAGCCCCGAAAGAAGTTGAAATTGGGACTGACCTACAGAATGAGGATAATGTTCTCTTATGGAACACCTTGTGATTATGGAACTATTGACCATGGGCATTCAAGGCAATAACTTTCAAAACTTTGATATCCACAAATCACTACTAGTACAACCCACCATTAGAGTAAAGAATATTTGATTGAGAATGTACAGCATATTAAAGAATATATCTGATATCCTGGAAGAGTAACTCAGGATACATCTGCATGTGACAGGTTTGGTCTTGTGCATAGAGTCTTGTCTTCCAAGATTCAATAAGTTGGCACAGTTAGAGCCACTGCATGAAAGTAAGGCTTTTTATGAAATTTAGGTTTGTAATGAATAAATTTTGCCTGATTAAGTGGGGTTAATTTGTTTACAAAGCTTCTTTTTAAGGAAAAGAAAATTCCAACAATTAAGAACTTTTCATATTCAGGTTAAACCAAAGGGACACATAGAACATGCATTTTTTTATAAAAATAAAAATTTTCATAGATTAAATCTTTATGTATTCTCTGTAAACGTGGATAGTTCTGTAATAGGATTCTGAATACGTGATGTAGTAAAAGATTTTCAAAAAACAAAAAATTCTTAATAGCAAAACAACAGTAGATTTTTGTTAACACAACTAATCTGGGAAACGATTATCACAATCATAATTGTAGAAATCAAGTGAGAATAAGTGTAATAATTTGACTTGCAACCCTGAATTTCACATAAACTAATGTGGATGTTACAACTTGGTTTCATCATCACAGAATCCTTCATTTTCTTTGCCAGCGGCAGCAACGGGAGGTCTGTCGTCGTCTGCTCTCGTGTTGGTGTTGGTGCGCTCTTCTTTCACTTCGTCCACATACTTATAATTGAAGGCCAAGGCAGCAAAAATGACCATGTCGACAAACATCAGTCCAGCAAACAGGAAGAACTCCATAGACTGAAATATAAATGTGCATTACTTTTTCCGCTTGGTACATAGTCAGCGTCTATACAAGATGATCCCTTTATCATTAAGGTAAGAAAAACATTTTCCAAAGTCACGTGTCACATTGCATAGTGTAAGTACGTACTACTACATAAAAACTGGCTGAAAACTTTCAATAATATTAGTAAAAACCTGTCACATAACATTTTTTCCACACAAAAACTGGCTGAAAACTTTCAATAGTACTAATGGAAACTTGTCACATAATATTTTTTCTATACAAACATCAAATATGTTGTCTAATATCTCATCAGACTACTCTGCTTTTGGATATCCCTTGCCTGTCTAAAATGAGTTTCTCTACCTCCACTCTTGTCATTTCTCCTTACTTATCACTCGAACAACTGTCTGCAAATTTTCGGATTTTGAGTTATACATACTTTCGAATTTAGCAACTCTTCTTCTATATACTAGTGTTTAGAAATTGTAAAAAATGTTTTTCGCATTCATAATCTAGGGAGAGTGAGAGTAACTAGAATGAAAAATGCACAATATATTGTCATTCCAATGTTTACAAACTATTATTGTATTTTTCTCAGACTTCGGTTTTTTGCAGTTATGGTGTTGTTTGAGGTACTGTTTGGATAGACAGATAATATTTACACACATATTTGTAAAAAGCATGCTTTTAGCTTCATTTTGAAAAAAAAAGAATGATGTCATAGCATAAATATTAACGGAAACATGAGAATGTAAACATTGAACAACTTAAATCGCGTCTTTCTCGGATTTCAGTTTACATGGCAAGTGATGATGCCTTCAAGTTTCATAAGATTCTTTTTTTTTTTCCCACAAAAATATCTAGAAAGATGATAAATGAAGAGTTACCGATGGTTACCAGAAACAGTGAGCTTAGGGGCTAAACTTTAAGACTTTTAGAACTTTCTTATCAGGGCTTTCTACATTTCCATTCGTGCCCGTATTTAGCAAAAATTGTCATTAATGTATGTTGAATACTTTTCATAGACATTTAAATGCATGTCAATGTTTATACTATCACAGTTTAAGCTTAAAACATGATTGTTCCTAGCATTAGCTAAAAAATCTCTGCCTATGTAACTCCAATTGTTTTTACTATTTGCAGGTACAACTAAGAGTTTGGGCCTCTTTCTTTACAAGGTAATAGAAGTACAAGTTAAAGGGGTCACAAAAAAGAAAAAAACTTTGCAAGACCTACCTACTACAACAGGAAACCTCAATAGCTTGTGAACCAAAGGATTTTATATTGTGAGAATATTACAACTGGTTTATTTCAAAATGGAATGATTACAGTTGCAATTGTGAAAATTGTAAAAATTTTACAATCATTAAATACTGACAAAATAATTTGTTTGTCTATAGGCTGTGCTGTGCCTGTACAGTGTAGACATGATATGTATGTCTTTATCAAAGACTTCAGTGGAATGTTGGCCACTTGTAATACATAAGTATGCATGAACTGTTGCTAGAGAGAAAACAAGTGTATTACATAATACAACTTCTTATTAATTTTCAATATTTTTGGGTTTTACTTTGAATTACTATCATCATTTTAAATATCCAAAGGCTTTATTATTTATATACATTTTTGTTGAAATATATAATTACAGTAACTGATTTATTTAATAAATGATACATTTGTAAATGTTTGTCTACTTATCATCCATGATGTTGATATTTTTTTACTATTTTCACAGTAATAAGTTTGATTTACCTTGTTTTTGTCACATTTAGGCATGAGGTTTCCTTACCTAAGATTAATATTGTTTCAATATATAGTACACCATAAGCAAATCACACTTAGGTCCCCTACACTCCTGCTCTCATTTCTACTGCCTAAGAAATAATTTCTGCTGCTTAAGAATTGTAGAATATATCAATAAGAAGTGTATGGAGAATCATGGTATAAAAAATACCTCTAGTAAATTCAAACTAGCAGTAACACCAGTCAAAATTTTTAAAAGCCAGAACTATCATTCCTTATTTCTATAAAAATATATAAAACTTACCTGTCTCTTAACAAACTTGGCCTCTGCTACAACTACAACAATCAAGTTCCCAAAGGCTGTAGTTAAAAGCCAAGCAGCTTGGAGGACAGACTTCATTGTAGCAGGTGCCTGTGAAACAAATTCAAATAAATATCAGAGGTAAAAGGATCCCAATTTTTCACATTTTTAGCCTCTTATTACTCCTCTATTCATGTTAAATAAAATTAGAAACTATTAAATAAGAGTACAGCATAAAATCACATTGGAAGCAAATTAATTTTCTGTATATCCATTTGAAATAAGCTGAATGTATAAAGGTTTCAATAAAAATATTAAAAACCAAAGGCCAACCAAGAAAAACTACCACCACATTCATCCACATTAAATCAACACCCCCTGCCCTGTTCACAAAAATGATATTGTCATGTTACAATAAAGTTTTATACATACTTACCTGACAGATATATACTTAGCTATAGACTCCGTCGTCTCCGACAGAATTTCAAATTTCGCGGCACACGCTACCGGTAGGTCAGGTGATCTACCGCCCTGCCCTGGGTGGCAGGACTAGGAACCATTCCCGTTTTCTAATCAGAATTCTTCTCTTCCACCTGTCTCCTGCGGGGAGGCTGGGTGGGCCATTAATAGTATATATCTGTCAGGTAAGTATGTATAAAACTTTATTGTAACATGACAATATCATTTTTATACATTCAACTTCCCTGCCAGATATATACTTAGCTGATTAGCACCCATTGGTGGTGGGTAAGAGACAGCTAACTACTGAAATAGACAGGTAAACAACATATGTTGTAGGTATTAATAAACCTTGGTTCCTACCTTATTAGGCTGAAGACTTCGCGGCTACTGCCTTGGAGTCTGCTTAGCCTCAAGAGCCTCAGCGAGATATTGATCTATGGCTAAGAGTTCTTGTGGGTCTGCCAATGGGGTCTTATCCACTTACTCGGCAGAGCCTAAAGGCCTTTGTCATTGGGTGCTATTCCACTAACATGACAATACACCTTGTTCAAGGAGCACAACACCGATCCCGATCACCTGATCCTAACATCCATGTTAGTTCTAAGATTGCAAGGAGTTATCCCCGAACTCCTTACAAACGACCAAAAACTCGAAACATAATTACACTTTCATTTTTACAAAATATACAAAAAAAATTTTTGTACTCCCCTACTAGCCATACATACCCTTGATCCCCTACCAGCAATGACACTATGCTCCCGTGCGACATCAGTGAGCTTGCTAATAGAAAACCAAGCACATATCTGACAAGTGGGTTTATGTACGATAAAAACACAATAATTAAGGATCAGTCTTTGCTCCAAGACCCAGCACTGTATCTGCTGATACAAATGGACCTAGAGAGAAGCACTTCTCATAGGTCACTCTCACATCCTTCAGATAATGAGATGCAAACACTGAATTGCACCTCCAATACGTAGTCTCAATGATATTTTTAAGAGACATATTCTTTTGGAACGCCAAGGATGTTGCTACTGCTCTCACCTCATGGGTCTTGACTTTTAGAAGACCGAAGGATTCCTCCGAGCAGTTCTTGTGAGCGTCCGTAATTACACTTCTCACAAAGAAAGCTAAGGCGTTCTTGGACATGAGTCTTTTGGGGTTCTTCACCGCACACCAAAGACCTTGTTGACAAGCTCCCATCTGTCTCTTCCTCTCTAAATAAAATTTAAGAGCTCTCACTGGACAGAGAGACCTCTCTATCTCTCTGCCTACGAGGTTAGATAGACCTTTTACTTCAAAGCTTCTGGGCAATGGTTTTGACGGGTTTTCGTTCTTCGCCGAGAAACATTGTCTGGAACGAACAGATGGCAGCATCTCCTTTGAACCCCACTGTGGAATCTAGAGCGTGCAATTCACTCGTCCTCTTGGCTGTAGCGAGAGACAACAGGAATAAGCATTTCCTAGTGACGTCGCGGAAGGAAGCCAGATGTAAAGGCTCGAATTTATCCGATGAAAGGAATTTCAGGACCACGTCCAGATTCCAACTAGGTGTTCTAGGAGTTGCTGCTTTTGAAGTTTCAAAGGATCTAATTAGATCGTGTAGATCTTTGTTGTCTGCAATATCTAGCCCTCGATTTCTAAATACTGAAGACAGCATACTTCTGTATCCCTTTATTGTTGAGACAGATAGGTGTGATTCCTCTCTCAGAAAGAGGAGGAA
This sequence comes from Macrobrachium nipponense, assembly GCF_015104395.2. Taxonomy (NCBI): domain Eukaryota; kingdom Metazoa; phylum Arthropoda; class Malacostraca; order Decapoda; family Palaemonidae; genus Macrobrachium; species Macrobrachium nipponense. Next base: position 19,843,427 of record NC_087223.1, on the reverse strand, counting down.
ATCGGCAATATTCACTATAGAGGTACTGGAGGAGGACAGCTTTTGACTCTTACACCACCTCCTAAAGACTTCCCACTTCGATTGGTATACTCTTCTCGTCGAAGCTCTGCGGGCTCTAGCGATAGAGCCCGCAGCCTTGCGAGAAAAGCCCCTCGCTCTGACAAGTCTTTCGATAGTCGAAAGGCAGTCAGAGCGAGACCTGGGAGGTTGTGATGAAACCTCTCGAAGTGGGGTTGTCTGAGTAGATCTGGTCTGTTTGGAAGAGATCTGGGGAAGTCCACTATCCACTCCAGTACCTCCGTGAACCATTCCTGGGCTGGCCAAAATGGGGCTATTAGTGTCAACTTCGTGTTCTTTGACGCTACGAACTTCCTGAGCACTGCCCCCAGGATCTTGAAACGGGGAAAGGCGTATGCGTCCACACCCGACCAATCCAGGAGAAACGCGTCTATTGCGAAGGCTCTCGGATCTTCCACTAGAGAGCAAAAGATCTCTATTCTTTTGGAGAGGAACGTCGCAAAACAGGTCTATGTGAGGTCTCCCCCACAGGGACCAAAGACTTCGACACACTTCTTCGTGTAGAGTCCATTCTGTGGGAAGGACCTGATTCCTCCTGCTCAGTCTGTCCGCTTCACATTCTTTATCTTGAACAAATCTTGTGAGGAGAGTTATGCCTCTTTCTTCTGTCCAGGTTAACAGGTGTCTTGTTAACTGAAAGAGGGAGAAAGAGTGCGTGCCTCCTTGCTTGCGTATGTAAGCCAGAGCCGTGGTGTTGTCCGAGTTTATCTGTATCACCCCGCCTCGACTATCTCTTCGAAGAACTTTAAGGCTAGGTGTATGGCCACTAGTTCCTTGCAATTGATGTGCCAGGACACCTGTTCCTTTGTCCAGGTGCCTGACACCTCCCTTGCTCCTAGCGTCGCTCCCCATCCCGACTCCGAAGCGTCGGAATATAACACTTGGTCTGGGTTCTGCAGGGCAAGCGATACGCCTTCGTTCTTTTGAAGAGGAAGGATCCACCACTTCAAATGATCTTTTACCTCTTGTGGAAGCGGGAAGATGTCCGAGAGTTGTCCCGTCTTCCAACTCCACACCCCTTTCAGGAAAAACTGAAGAGGGCGAAGGTGAAGCCTCCCCAGAGAGAAGAACTTTTCTAGTGAGGACAGGGTCCCTAAAAGGCTCAGATAATCCCTCGCTGAACTGTTCTTTCTCTCTAAGAAGCTAGAGATTTTCGACAAACCTGGAGTGATTCTTTCTCGCGAAGGAAATACTCGAAAACCCCGAGAATCCATCTGAATCCCCAGATAGACCAAGCTCTGGCTGGGGATCAGCTGCGACTTCTCGAGGTTCACGAGTAATCCCAGCGATTCTATCATGTTCCTTGTTACTGATAAGTCCTCCAAGCACTGAATCTCCGACTTGGCCCTGATCAGCCAGCGTCCAAGTAGAGGGAGATGTTTATTCCCCTCTAGGTGAAGCCATCTTGCCACATTCGCCATCAGGTTGGTGAATACTTGCGGAGCTGTAGACAGACCGAAGCACAGAGCCCTGAATTGAAAAATCTTGTCTCCTATTACCAAACCGAAGATATTTCTTTGACAAATGGTGAATGGGAACGTGGAAATACGCATCTTGCAAGTCCAGAGAGACCATCCAATCTCCTGGACGAAGAGCCGACATTACTTGAAGCGGACGTTCCCTATGCGAAACTTCTTTTTCTGAACAAAGCGATTCAGAGCGCTTACGGTCCAGAAACTGGTCTCCACCCCCCCATGCCTTTGGTACTAGAAAAAGGCGATTGTAAAATCCCGGGGAGTGTGGATCCTGCACAAGTTCGATGGCCTCCTTTTCCCACATTTGTTCCACCATTTGAAGGAGAGTCTTTCTCATTACAGGGTCTCTGTACCTCACTGACAGTTCCCGAGGCGTAGATGTTAGGGAGGGATGTCCGGTCGAATGGGCATTACATATCCTTTCTTTAGGACCGACACTGACCAAGGGGTCGGCTCCCCTTTTTGCCCATACTCCTGCAAAGTTCAGGAGTCTGGCGCCCACTGGTGCTTGAAGGAGCAACAAGTCATTTGGTTTTCTTGAAAGGCCTAAAGGAAGACCTTCCTCTCTTGTCAGAGCTCTTCTTTTCTGGCAGGGGACGAGCCGCTGCACCTCCACGAAAGGGCTGCTGAGGAGGACGAGAGTCCTTCTTAATCGCCGACACTACAGGGCGTCCTTTCTTGGACGTTTGTGTTAGTAGGTCCTGTGTCGCCTTCTCAGTTAGCGAGCGAGATATATCCTTCACTAAACTGAGAAGGGAAAACGATGATCCGAACAGAGGGGCTGAACAACAATAAAGCAGTCCTCTGGCTCGGAGAAACCCCTTTTGATATTTAGGGATCCATATACTGATCTCTTCTTCAGGAGACCAGCACCAAAAAGGGAAGCCATTTCTCCCGAACCGTCCTGTACTGCCTTGTCCATGCAAGACAGGACGCTATGGAGAATCTCTGGGCTTTTAAGAAACTCCGGATCTTTAGATTTGTTGGCCAGAACTCCGAGTGACCAATCCAGAAAGTTGAACACCTCTAAAGTGACAAAAAGTCCCTTTAGAAAGTGGTTCAACTCCGAAGTGCTCCACGTCGATCTGACCGATCCTAAGGAGTGACGACTAGAGGCCTCCACTAAATTGGAAAAGTCCGCATCTGCCGAGGCAGGCAGAGAAAGACCCATAGTCTCTCCTGTCCCATACCAAATACTTCTCTTTCCATGTAGTTTGGAAGGAGGCATGCAGAATACCGTCTTTCCCAACTCTTTCTTCTTGTCCATCCAAGAATCTAAAGAATGGAGTGCCTTCTTCATAGATATTGCAGGCTTCATTTTCAGGAAAGGCCGAAGATTTTGCCGTAGCCAAGCTCGAAAAGAGAGAACGAGGAGAAGGAGGAGCCGCCGGACTTAGAGAGTCTCCAAACTCTTGTAGCAGTAATGAGGCTAAGACCTTATAACTCGAGAGTCCCTCATTTGCAGGAGGTTCGTCATCAGACAAATCGTCTAAACCTCGATCAGACGAAGGAGAAAGCTCACGTTTGGAGGGAGAGTCCTTCCAAGACCTCCTACGATCTGAAGGAGAGGAGCTCCTATTTGGAGAAGAGTCATAAATTCCAGGAACGAGTCCCCGACTCCTGCCTCCTGGCTCTTGACTCTTGCCTCCTGACTCCTGCCTCCTGACTCCTGCCTCCTGCCTCCTGACTCCTGACTCCTGACTCCTGCCTCCTGACTCCTGCCTCCTGACTCCTGACTCCTGCCTCCTGACTCCTGCCTCCTGCCTCCTGCCTCCTGACTGACTCCTGACTCCTGACTCCTGACTCCTGACTCCTGACTCCTGACTCCTGACTCCTGCCTCTTGGCTCCTGACTCCTGCCTCTTGCCTCCTGGCTCTTGCCTCCTGGCTCTTGCCTCCTGGCTCCTGCCTCCTGCCTGGATGACTCCACACTCCTGGCTCTTGCCTCCTGCCTCCTGGTTGACTCCTCACTCCTGGCTCTTGGCTCCTGCCTCCTGGGTGACTCCTCACTCCTGGCCGGTGCCAAGACGTCTTGAATAGGTTCATCCAGGTTCGTACAGGAACCTCACCTCGAGTAGGAGGATTGATCCTGGCGGCAGATACCTCCATACGTCTGGAGGATCTTTTGATCGGAAGGGAAGAGTCTTTCCTTCTAGGAGGCTCCTTTGACAGAACTCCTACAAAAGACGAAATCTGCTCTTGCATAGCCATCATGAACCTCTTCGTAACCTCCTCTTTATCCTCTTCGGGAGGAGGGGAAGGAGGAGGGGAGGAGTCCATAGCCTCCACCTCCTGCCTCCTTCTCACTCTGGTTGAAAGAATGGCTCTTCGGCCGCCTTCTTCACTCCCGAAGGAGACTCCTCAGGGGAAGCTTTTCCCTGGGCTCGAATCAATCGTCGGAAGCCTTCCAACTCCTCTTGAGTGGTCGAGATCGATCTGAATCCCTCCAATCACGTCTCGGAGATGAAGATCCCGACGACGAAAAACACTCACGCAGGACGCTTTTACAATAGCGATCCTTGGCAGTCTGGGGTGTCACAGAAACCGCCGAAGGGACACCTGATCGGTGGGGATTCTCCACAACCTCCTTTCGGTTTTCGACATTCCTTCTCTCTGGGCATGTGAGCTTGGAAGAGGTCTAGACCTAGGAGCGTTGCTGAGCCGACCAGATGCCCCCTCCACTACACTGGGGACACTCATATCACTGTCACTGAAAAATCACTAGCCTTACCTTGTATGGCAGCCATTTTGTTTTCCATCAACTTGAAGGCTGCTTTTAGATCCGCAAGTTCTTTCGCTGAATCTACAGGTTCTGCAATAGGAGAAGGGGCTGCAATGGAAGGAGAAGTAGCAATACTTACCCTTGGGGAAGATCCCAAGCTAGGAATTAGTTCAGATCTCGAACTACTTAAACTTCTATAAGAAGCCTTCCTCACTCTTTCTCTCTCTAACTTTTTCAAATAATTAGTTAGATTCTTCCATTCGTTCTCACTCAAAATTCTCACATTCCTTGCAAGTATTAGTAAAAGAAAATTCATACTCCCTGCAACCCTTGCATACAGTGTGAAGGGTCTACCGAAGCTTTCGGCAACCTCACCTTACAGCCTACATTCACACAACGTCTCACAACCATTCCAGAGTCAGACATTTTTAAAGAAAAATCCAAAATCAAGTCCACAAAACAGTCCACAAAAGCGTATGCCAATCCAACAATCCAGATACGTCACCAAAAGTCGGTCAAGAAGATCAATTGCCGGTGAAAAAAGAAAAACCAATCGAGAGGAACCAACAACAATGTTGATGGCCCGGGCGACAGAAGAATTCTGATTAGAAAACGGGAATGGTTCCTAGTCCTGCCACCCAGGGCAGGGCGGTAGATCACCTGACCTACCGGTAGCGTGTGCCGCGAAATTTGAAATTCTGTCGGAGACGACGGAGTCTATAGCTAAGTATATATCTGGCAGGGAAGTTGAATGTATAAAAAGGTGTAATAATCAAGCGACAATGAAATACTGGCAAGAGGAACAAATCCGCCGGACATCATAAAATAAAACTGTCCCTAAATGAAACTAGAATGACATTAAAATATCGGAAGAATCATAAAAGTTGGCGTGGTTTGCAAGATGTTTTTGACGTCATAAAATAAAACTGTCCCTAAATGAAACTAGAATGACATTAAAATATCAGAAGAATCATAAAAATTGGCGTGGTTTGCAAGATGTTTCTGAAGAATTTTCATTAACACATACAAGCTCACCATGACCAATCTGCAGTTCTTGATAATTATGGATGAATGTAAAAGCAAACTGTACATTCACTAGATTTATAAGTCCAAGGTACAAAAAGGTATAGCTAGTAAAACTTCATCAAAGTTATTAATGTCCATTGAAGAATAGAATTTTACTGAAAATATTGCTTAACATCTATCAATTTATTTCTTAACTTCATTACTATATGTATATACTTGTGTACTTTCAATTTAATACAGGTACTTCTGTACAAGTATAGCCATGACAACAAAATTCCATGAAGTGTGAAACTGTTAAGGAAAACCATACTGTACTAGGCTAAATAGACATGGCATCCCTTGTAATGAAATCTGAAGACAATTATAAAAAAAATGAACCTTACCTGCGTAAAGGAAAACTCCAAACCAGTAATGGAGAACATGACCTCCGATATCGTAATGATCAAATACTGTGGGATCAGCCAAAGCATATGGACTGAATTCTCTTCAGTTATTTGATATACAGTCACGGTCTGCAAAATAAATATATGTATTTCAGACATTATTTATAGTTCTTAAGCACCCTCAAACCATCAGCTTTTGTCAAAACACTATTTCCCAAAAATTATTATGCACAAAATTTCTAAACGGTTAAAATGACTTGGTGTTCTATAATTTTTATATTGGTTTGAGGATTATAATTTAAGTTCAGTCTTCTATATTAGAGAAAAACACACTAACTCGTCTTATAATAGTTTAGGGGCAAACTTTAACCAATGACTATAGTACATAATTGTTATATACGCACAATGAATCTACATAATTGTTATATACGTACAGCATTTTCCCCTTTTACTAAGGGTTTCTCAACCAAGAAATTGTAGACGCCACCAAATTTAACAGTAATTTCACCAATAGGCTCTTTTTCATGCTCACCAAGTTTGGTAGTTGGCAAGAACACATCATACCTGATAAACAGAGGAGAAATACATAATGATAGAAATACAATATATTGATCATAATACGAGCACTGCCTGAAAGCACAAATTACCACTCGACTATTATGCAAATTCTTGGCTACATTTTCATATTTGACCAAAATATCCGCAGATAACGTAAAGTAAATATCAACATAAGACATCAACAATGAGGACTTGAAGGTAGTTAATTCAAAATAAAGAAATAGCACATAATTCTAGTCAACTTACGTTCCAGGCTCAATAGTTTGGAACTTGGTGCCTGATATATGACCTTGATCAGAATTAGAGATGTAGAAGTTGTAAGACAGTGAATCCTCCGGCAACTTCAAGAGTACGGAAGAATTGAAGGGTATGCTGGGGTCTAGGTTGAACAGCATTCTGAGGAGATCGAAGTCTTTAGTCTACATGACTACTTTATTTTAAATTTAGGATATACCGACTGCTTAAAGCAGTTTCACTTTTGCCTTTGTTTTGCTGATATACCAAGTGCAGAAGTCCAAAGCTCGTTTACATTGCATCAGTGCCGAACCACATTGTCCGTTCCGTTCTCCAACTAGATGAATATTCTTATACAAGTGTTCTAAAACAATCTTATACATTTTTTATACCCAACCAAATTGCTCTGACTTTGCTTTCCAGAGATATGGCAACATTTGTTCAAAATCTCTCAAAAATAACATTAGTGTAACGAAACTTATGACAATCATTTGTGATTTCATAATTAATTAATATGTATAATTAATTAATAAGTATAATAAGTAGAGTATAGGGCTTAATTTTTCCAAAAGTTCTGAAAAATTGACTTGAAGATATGGAGGAAGGGAGATGCTAATGTAAAGTCTGCTAGGTATTAACCCTCTTACACCGATTAGACGTATTAAACGTCGAGTAAAAATGTCTCCCGTATGCCGATTGGACGTATCATACGTCGGCTCAAAAAAGTTTTTTTAAAAATTTGCGGAAAAATACTTATAGGCCTACCAGCCGAAAACTTTTGAATCACGCGCCTTGGGGGATACTGGGAGTTCACGGATCAAGGCGTTGTTTTGTTTACAATCGCTACGCAAGCGTGCAAGCGCGAATTTCTTTCTTATCGCACTAAAAAGTATCAGTGACACATCTCAAAAATTATTTCGTCACTTTGACATAATTTTTGCACCATTTTAAATTATCTTTTACATAAAGTATTATATATGAAAATGTGCGCAATTTTATGTAAAATACAACAAAAAAATACTCATGATTGTAGCTTTTATCAGTTTTGAAATATTTTCATATAAATAACGATAAGTGCAAAAATTTCAACCTTCAGTCAACTTTGACTCTACCGAAATGGTCGAGAAACGCAATTGTAAGCTAAAGTTTTTATATTATAGTAATATTCAATCATTCGCCTTCATTTTGCAACAAATTGGACGTCTCTAGCACAATATTTCGATTTATGGTGAATTTATGAAAAAACTTTTTCCTTACGTTCGTGCAATAACTCTTCCGATAAATTTTTTCGTGCGATTGTCCTAATGTTTGCACCCTTTTAAATTAGCTGTTACATAAAGTTTTATATATCTAAATGTGTGCAATTTCATGCACAATACAACAAAAAACAACCCATGGTTGTAGCTTTTATCAGTTTTGAAATATTTTCATATAAATAACGTTAAGTGCAAAAATTTCAACTTTCGGTCAACTTTGACTCTACCGAAATGGTCGAAAAACGCAATTGTAAGCTAAAACTCTTATATTCTAGTAATATTCAATCATTTACCTTCATTTTGCAACGACTTGGAAGTCTCTAGCACAATATTTCGATTTATGGTGAATTTATGAAAAAACAAAAAACATTTTCCTTGCGTACGCGCGGTAACTCTTCCGAAAAAATCAGAATTTTTTTTGTGCGATTGTCGAAATGTTTGCACCATTTAAAATTAGCTGTTACATAAAGTTTTATATATGAAAATGTGCGCAATTTCATGTAGAATGCAACTAAAAATGATTGAAGGTTGTAGCTTTTCTCTTTTTTTGAAATATTTGCATATAAATCCCGATAAATAGAAAAAAAACCACGTTCGGTCACATTTAACTCTACCGAAATAGTTGAAAAACGCAATTGTAAGCTAAAACTCTTACGGCCTAGTAATATTCCGTCATTTTTCTTCATTTTGAAACAAATTTGAAGTCTCTAGAACAATATTGTGATTTATGGTGAATTTTTGAAAAATATATTTACCTTCACTCCGCGCGCCGATTCGCGGCCGCAAGTCTCCGAAATACGTACATCGCATTATCCTAATATTTGCTCCTTTTCATATTAGCTGTTTTATAGAGTTTCATATATCAAAATGTGCGCAAATTCATGAAGAATACAATAAAAAAAATAATTGAAGGTTGTAGCTTTTTCCATCTCCGAAATATGTGCATATAAAAAAATATATATATAAAAATTTCGACATTCGGTCAAATTTAACTCGTCCGAAATGGTCGAAATCTGCAATTCTAATCTAAAACTCTTACAGTATCGTAATATTCAATCATTTGTCTAAATTTTGAAACAAATTGGAAGTCTCTAGAACTATATTTAGAATTACGGTGAATTTTTGAAAATAACATTTTTTTACGTCCGCGCGTTACGAATTCGTACATCATTTTGTGATAATATTTTTCCAGTGTTGCTTTTATTGTTTTACTATGTATTATATATCAAAATGATTGCAATTTAGTGTACGATACAACGAAAAAAAAAGTAACTCGTTAGCTTTGACCGTTTTTTGCACAGCGTGATTTGAATAAAATTATCTATGAATTTTTTTTTTTGCTACCATATATCGCATTATTTTCATATGATAATGATATTATTTTTCATTTCTGATGATTGCATACTAAACTTCAGGCAATGAAAAAAAATGAGCCAAAAATGAACTCTTAATCTTCAAAACTAAGCGCGTTGTGATTTTTTGAAAAAATTATTTTTTTCGCTTCCGCGCTCACTCTAAACCGGCGCCGGCATACAGGAGAGGTTTTGATTTTTAGGGCTTCGGCGTAAGAGGGTTAAGACATCATGAATTTTAAAATTTCCAAAGGGATCAACAATTCACCTAAATTTGGTGAACAGTTAGTTTAACTAAATGAAACCTTACCTAACGCTAGGGTTTCCTGCTGTCGGTTTCTCATATTCATCCGGTGGGTTCACATTGACGATCATTGCTTTGTGGTCACTTGCTGTTATCATTGCAGTAAACGCCTACAAGAGAATCTTAAAATTAATGAACTAATAACTTTGGTAAGATTAAGTTATGGTTACTTTTTTTATAGCGCTTAACATACTGTATTTCTTCATCAAGAACTTCAGTTATTATTTCCAGACAAACACACATACAGAACACACAAACACTGTTTTGGGTAACATTTAGTATATTGTACTTCTTCAAGGGATGAAAACATTACTTCTAAACAAACACATACATACACACACACATCCAGACTCGCACAGACTTCCACCATCAGTGTATTTTCACACACTAACAAATAACATTTCATATCATTTAAACTCTTTCAAAAGCATCAAAGATGATAGGCATGTTTATGAATTTATCCGCACGAAAGCAACTGACCGTTTTGTCCACAACTTGAACGGTAATAGGACCTTCGTTGTATTCGGTCACTTCTCCACAGGCTGTTTTGTCAAATGAAATACTGACATGAAGATCATTTAGAATACTGCCTGGTCTATCCAGAGGCACGCTTTCATATTTCTGAAAAGACACAAAAACTGTTAAATTTTACTTGTAGAATTTATACAGTGAAAAAATCACCTCATTCTTCAACAGATTTACAAAGATGTAATAATTAAAAATCAAATAGCACCTCGGCAACCTTATTGTTCACAATACTTAGATTACAACAAGCTAGGATAACTACTTTCATGAATAAGTTCATCAACTTATACTCTCAATGAACATTACACCTCCACTACTAAGCTTGCAGATAAACCTCGAAAATAAACTGCCATTAACAACTATCCAAGTCAAACATCTTACGATATAAAGATCATCTCATTCGTATAACATAAAACATACAAACTAATTACCAAATCATGAAAATAAGCATTATTGCTTACACATCGTTTCGTAATTTCTGCATTTACAACACATTTTTTTAAAATATCTAGAAGTTTTGCACATCATAAACTGAATATGAAGGCAAGTTTCTCATCTCAGTGATAACCTTTAATATTTAACCAATAAAATGTATTTATTGCACAGTTTTTTTATTCATATCCGAAATTTGGGCTTATCCACTGAATATGGTGGTAGCTTCCATTTGCGGACTGTTGCTAATTCAAAAGAAGACATTATATATTGGTAACAAACTAGTGGCAGTGTTTAATGTCATTCATGCTAAATATATACCTCAGAAGAGAGGTACTAATACAGTATAGTGCCTTGAACACTATAGACACCATTACTAGTATCTATCTTTCACTTTTTATTTGTTCCTTTTGGTCTCATCTTGCTAATGTATCAAACTTCGTATCTTACAACTCTCAATTATTATTTAAGGACAACTTCTCCAGGTGAACCCTCAGATACTCATCAAACCACTTTGCAACAACAATTAACTGACATGTATATGAACTAGCTGTTCAAGTCTAGAAATATAACTCATCAGTCAGGTTAAAATTATTTTCTTGTGATATAATTTGACCAAAATATATCTAACTTAACCATGAAACAACCATACGATTTCACTTGCCTTCTGCTCCATGCTAGTAAGGGTCACACTTTCATCCCATTCAGGTGAGAAGGTAACATCACAAGGCAAGGTGTTAATGAATGACAGTCTAGCTTCACCTTGCCCAACAGGAACTGGATACGTGCTCTGAAACGATAAACAAAGGCTTAATGCTTAACTTTACAGGGGCTAAAAAACTAAAATGAAATGATTCAATTACACAAAACTTTTTACATATAAAATTTGCAGCAGTTATTGTTTTTTTCACAACAGTTACAACAACGTGGCTTCTGTGGTTTGTAACTAACAGAAAATACTGTACGACAACTATGCACAAAATAGCTCTTCACGTGTTGAATATTTACCTCAAGCTTAAGTTCCAACATGCCCGACACCACAAAGGCAATGCCAGCTAAAAGACCTCCGACAAACATCCTAGGCAGTTGTCTCTTCAGTAGGTTACACTTGCCGAGCATAGGATATATGAACGAATCGAATATGGGGATCAGGATCAAAATCAGGACAGGGTTTACGACCTGGAAATGTGAAAAAAAAATTTTTGCATGAGCAAAAAGCCTTTTGGACTTTACAGATAAATGTTTCTTAAACACTATGTACTGTATGTATTGTGATTACCAACCTACCAATGAAAAAATGATATTGTTATGATACAATAAAGTTTGTTCATACTTACCTGGCAGATATATATATAGCTGTATTTTCTGAAGTCCGACAGAAATTCAAAAACTTCCGGCACACACAGTGGTCGGCCAGGTGGTTAGTACCCATTCCCGCCGCTGGGAGGCGGGTATCAGGAACCATTCCCATTTTCTATTCATAATTTTTATTTCCACTGTCCCCTGAGGGGAGGTGGGTGGGTACTTAATTATATATATCTGCCAGGTAAGTATGAACAAACTTTATTGTATCATAACAATATCATTTTGTTCATGAAACTTACCTGTCAGATATATATATAGCTGAATCCCACCGTTGGAGGTGGGAAGGGACAGAATAGAAGGATTTTGGGAAACAAATGCATGCAGATGATTTACATCTTGGTTCCACCTGTTAGCATTGCTGGCTTCGTGGTTATTGCCACGTAAGTCTGCTTGTGCTACTAGAGTTGCCAGCGAGGTAGAGACCTATATAGCTGGTGCACTCCAGATGATCTGTCAACAGGGGCGAGACCACGACGTGACTAGACCATATTGACCATACCATGAGGGCTAAGAAGTAAAATAAATATATATATAAAAATATTTCTGGGCTCAGCTCGTGTCGGCCTATGAAAGGATCCTTAATATCATTCTTTCTAGGCAAAATTAATCTAAATCTTACCAGAGAAAAACAAAATTAAGAAAATGTCAGTGAAACTGACTCGCTCACTCTATAAAAGAAGTGTCGGTATGAGAATAGGGGCGAGTGGGATCACTACCACGAGTCATTCACCATTTAGACCTTCTCCAAAATCCAAAATCCCCACTAGAGAGAGCTGATACTAACGGGTGTGCGGCCGCTACTGACTACTACTAAGGACGCCACGGACAGCAGCGCCCCTAGCGGTCATCCTTAATATTTAGCAGTACGCGTTGAACGCATTTTTCACGTGTGCCCTTTTTCTCGGATTTTTCACCACCTATTACCATGGAACGTGCTGCCATCGCATCGGCTAAGTTAAGTGCCTCATAAGTAGTATTTTACCGTATTTTAGTCTTCCAGGAACCAGTATTTTCCTTCTTATAGGTTTATACGGTTCCCCGGTCGGCTAGTGGCGGCGCCATGCTGCCTCATGTCTAGAATTCCCGGTCTTCCATACTGGGACTTCTTGTACTTATGGGCTTTCTATATCACGTTCATCGTTTTTTACATCGTATTTTTTGCTAGGTTAGCCCGCCTACCATCCTCTTAGTTTGGTTTTTAGGGCTATTCTGTTTTCTGGCCCAGCATCCCAGCTCTTGCTCTTCATCGGCTATCGCTGGCTCCGAGTAGTCCTCTGTTCCTCGGAACAGTTTGCCTCCTCCTGGGCCTCTTTTTCTTTTACTAAAAGTGTCTTTTCCACCTATTATGATGTAATTTTAGTTCCTTTTTGTTAGGGTGTTAGGCTAGCCTAGGTGCATGTCCCATGTATTGGTACAGCCTGGTTCACGTGGCCCTCCCTTGTTTGTGTTCCTATCGCGGCTTAGACCGCTGGCGGCCACGTGTTCCACCGCACCTACCCTTCCCCTTCCCGTCCCTACAGGTATAGGGAGGGGTCTGGTGGACCCCTTGTTGCTATGACAACCTCAGTAGCCTTCCTCCCTCCTTCTCTGAGGAGGCCAGGGGTCCCTCCACAGCTGGGGTTTAGGGCGACCGACGTGTTTCGGCACGGGTCTCCGAGCGGGTAGTTGTTGAGACGGGGAGGAGTAGGCCACCCCCCCTCTCTCTCTCCCCGCCCGCGTCACGCCGGAACCCCCCCTCCCATTGTTCAGTCCCACCTTTCTCCCACTGTAACGAACGGAGCCTCCGCTGCAAGCAGCCGGGGCCCCATTTGGTTATAGTTCGTCTGGCTCCGCCAGCGGGCGGGGTGGTCACTACTAGTGGTCTATTGCTTGCCTACTATATCCTGCCCTTTTTTCCCGCTACCGGAGGAGAGCTTGCTTCTTACCCGGGCACTCTTCTAGTAAGCGGGGAAAAGATTTATATATATATATATATTTCGTTATATATATAAGGATATACCCTAATTTTACGATGAATTTTAGTATTATCTAACTGTGTTATACCATCTCCGTCGTTCTCCGTCGTGGTTTCATAGCTCACCACCACACCTGGTTGGGTCATTTCTCTTGTCTCCGGCGTAGCCTTAGACAACAACCGCCTTGTTACCACACGTATTATGGCGGAGCTCTGGTTTAATCTAACTTTCATGCTCCGGCATGCAGCGGAGCAATTGTTAGGCTGTAAGTGTCCTGATACTATGTATCTTTCCACTTACAGGCTAATAACTGTCAGGTCCTGGGGGTGTAACGCAACGCTGTACGACCCCCTGCGCCCACGATGAGTGCAGGACCCACGCCCCGTGTGCCACGACCTACAACGCCATGATCGTCTGGCACCCAGAAGCCTGCACCATCTGCTATGACCTGGTCAGTCAGCTGGTGGGAGGGGTAAGTCGATATTAGACTTCTTTATCGTTTTACTAATAACACTTAGTCTTAACATTGTTTAAACCCCGTCCCCGCCGCTAGAAGCTTCATTTCGCCTTCTCCTTTCAGGCTGCCGCCGTGAAGGAAGTCGCCCTAGCAACCCTGAAGGCTTGGGTGGGCGGCTTCGGCAAGAACGCCGCCAAGGGCAGCCCATACAATCTTAGACAAGAAGCTGGCCACTTCAGATCTTCCCTGGCGGCAAGTCAACAGGATATGTTGACCCTATCTCTGCAGCCCCTCTCATCGCTTCTATCCAGCAAGAGGTGCAGCAGTCGTTAGGGCCGTGGCCACGCAGGAGACGGTCCCAGATGTCGCAACCCTGGACCTTAATATTGAGCCTATGGCGGTAGGTGCAGAGGATTTGTTAGTTGAGGTAGGTGTGTCGGGTGCCCAAGGTCTTTCCTTGGGCGCGTCCTGGATCTTCTCCTGTCCCTTCTTCTACAGCTTCTTTCCAAGGCTTTTCGGGATCGTGAGATCCCTGCCCGCTCTCCCGCTCTCTCTGTTACCCCAAAGGTGAAGGGACAGAGAGAACCGAAGATCCTCGTTAAGAAACGACTTCTAAAAAGTCGTCTTCGTCTTCTTCAGCTAAGAAGTCTTCGACTTCCTATGCTGACGCGGTGAAGGCTAAGCCGAGCTCCTCACACTCCAAGGACTCTAGAAGCAAGGCTTCTAAGGAGAAGGCTCGCGCTCTGTCTGAGCCAATGCTTCTCCGTGGCCTCCACCGCATCCACTCGGCAACGCCGGTTGGTTTTAGTAGCGGGACCGAGTACCTTTGATCCCACTGCCTTCTCAGCAGTGGTGATGCAACAGGTAGGAGAGATGGTCGGCTCACAGGTCTCCGCCCTCGAACCAAGTTCGAGCAGATGTTCGCGCAACTGTCGAACACTTTGAATCAGTCGGGCCCAGTCCATCCAAGATCTCTCTAACAGAGTTAGAGAGAATGAGAACCGAGTAGTCGGGCTTGCTCAGGTTCCTTACCCAGTCTCCCCAGTAGCAAGTGCTGGTATTCCCCAGCTACCTCCTTACGAGTCACTACCAGCCTTCTCCATGGATAACCCATGGGAGAGTAGCCGCTTACGCTCCGTTCAAGGACGGTATGATCTCTGTCCCGGAGTGTGGAACTCGAAGGATTGAGGACTTCGAGTTTTATCCTCCGGGATTGACGCAGCC